>NC_051185.1:60333254-60361835 GCF_013339695.2 Rhipicephalus sanguineus
ATAGATAGATAGATAGATAGATAGATAGATAGATAGATAGATAGATATATGATAGATAGATAGATAGATAGATAGATAGATAGATAGATGATAGATAGCAGATAGATAGTAGATGATAGATAGATAATAGATAGATAGATAGATAGATAGATAGATAGATAGATAGATAGATATAGAGATAGATATATAGATAGATAGATAGATGATAGATAGATAGATAGATAGATAGATAGATAGATAGATAGATAGATAGATAGATAGATACGCTTCCCTTTTATAGTTCTATGCGGCTATCCATAACTGAGGTACGGACACGTACCTCAATTTGTTCTGACTGCAGCCCGTCCCGACGCACCCGGTTTACGGCGAGCTCGTATCACTGCTCCGGGAGTTGCACAACTATGCGTCGTTGCTCGAAAGCAGCGGCTCCGTCGGCTACTATACGCAACGCGACTACCGAAAGCTGATTGCCGCCGGTTTGGCAGCATACGTGGCCAACGGCATCACAAGACTGCCCGAGGCACAGAACTTCTTCAGGATGGCAGCGGAGGCGACGACTGCAATAGGGCGGCGGTCAACATTCCGAGACTTCCGCGAGGAACAGCTCTACTTCTTGGTGACTTGTTTCATGGAATGTGGTAGCCCCGACCACGACGCCTCTGTGCAGGTTAGCGGGAAAAAATGCTTGTTTCGACATCCTGTCTCATAGAGGGGCCTTGCAACACTCTTTCAGCATGGCCAGAAAACGCTGCCGATCGATAGTCGAGGTTCCTGAGTACACTCGATCCAAACAATATAGCGCCGCACACGGCCTGGAATTTATAATTATTTCTCAAAATCAGCTATCAATCATTCCCTCTTCTATCGACAAATGATGCCATACACCCAAACGACCGCGCCAAAAACCCAAAGTCCACGGCCATTGGCTGGTTTGAGCATCGTGAGCTGCATAGTCACCGTGGCCGCCGCGGGATGCCGCCACGTGCCCGAGCGCGCTCGCGATCACACTGAAAGGAAGTCACGCGTTCGAAGAAAAGTAGAAAAGAAAGTGCTCCAGGTCATGACGCGCGTTTACAAAGGGACGCACCTCCTTGCCCCTTTGTCATCCCACTCCTTGCGTAGCTTTTGAGCGCGCTCGCTAGTACGAAAAGAGAGAGAAAGCGCTTGAAGCGTGCGACAAACGTTTGCAACTCCACTTGTATTTTACGGATTCTAAAAACTTTCGCGGCAGTCGATTCGTGAGGCAACAAGCTCATTTAATGAAGCCATTCGAGGATTACTTGGAAAAGTGCTGCAGAGCACCTTTCAAGCGCCTTTAAAGCGCCCCTAAACCAAGTAGAAATCGAAATTTAGTTGCCGTGTTGCAGATGTGCAAGTCTTCAACAAAGAAGTGGCCGCGAAAATTTTTTCGAAAGAGGGCCGCATAGGGGAGTTACACACGTTTGATGATCCAGAAGACGCCCTCGCTCGTTTCGCTCTTTCCTTCGCTAAGCTCCGTTCGTCAGCTCGTCTGTGCTCCTGACCGAGTGCCCCTCCTCGCCGTGCGAGGAGGAAGAGCGGCGAGCGCGCGTACCCGGGAGCAGACAAACAGGTTCTTTTCGCGGATGTCATGACCAGACGCGAATGTTGACGTCACGGCCAACGCTGGGGATTACCGAAATTCCCAGAGGTTACAAGGAATTATTTCTTGGAATTTGTGGCGATCCCGCGGCTCGTAACGCTGCCGCGCTTGTCATTTTGATGGTGACGGCATTCGGAACTCGATGCGCGTTTACTTGAAATGTAAAAAAACATTTTATCGAAGCTGGTTTAGGGGTCCTTTGTAAGCACCCTCTGAAAATTCAAAGAACGAGGGCATTATTCTCTCCTGGCATTTCCCGTCTTTTCAGCACGATTCGTGACGACAGCAGCCTGTTCACGTGACGTCATGAGGTAATAAGCTGTCAAATGTTCCATATACGAGGCAGATCATTTGGGTATTGTCTTCTACCTCCAACCCTGATTTGCCATGCAGCTGCAGGAACCTTCTGCCATGCCTTGCATGACCATTGTACGTTATCAAATCATTTCACTTCGTTTTGTGCGTTTTCGACTGCGCAAGCGGAGATAACAGCGTGCAGCCGAAAAGCACGAAATCCTCAAAGGCTCAGGCACAGGCCGGTAGCCAGTGGGGGGGGGGGGGGGGGGGGGGGGGGTGGAGGGAGTAGTGCCCTAGGGGCCCGGGCCGCCCGAAATTCTGCTTGGGGGTGTTTTACGAAAACAGGGTAATGAAAATTGGTGTTTCTCTAAAATAGTGAAGGTCTTCAGCAGGTGCCCCCACACACGCGAAAAAAATTCATGGCTACGGGTTTTATGAAGAAATAAGTTAGCGCCTGCAGGAAGGTAAATGCAGACGAGAAAGAAACCACTTTGTCGTATTTGAACTCGGAGCGGTTTAGGGGCCCCTTAAACACTTTTTTTTATTTTCGAAAGCCTGCACGCGAATCAGATAATTTTGAAAACCCGTGGTACAAAAAAATTAGTTCGAAAGTGCTTTCGCTGTCTCAAACGATTTTATTGCTGGCGCTTTTTATTTGCTCACCAGCGATTCCTTCTTTCATTGCCTTGCCCAGGCAGTAAGTGCTATAAACTGCTCTTGCCCCTTAAGCACTTCTTGGGCATGACTCAGCCTTCAGTGTTTAAGAGCACAGGGTAAGCCCTGTACGTCCCATGCTTTTTCGGCCATTTGGAGGTACCATTTTCTCAGTGACTAAAAGGGACATCCATACAATGCATATATCCTTTTACTCGAAATTTTCCGGATTTTCTTAACTGAAGCACATTTATTTATTCTGGTTAATGTTAGAATTTTGGTGAACTTTTACCACTGAAACCTAAATTTTCAGTTAATTTGTATCTTTGAAGATTTGCAAAACAAAAACTGTAAAGTACATATTTGCAATTCTGCTTCACTAGTTCTATGTGTTTGTTCAGAATACAAGAAAAAATAATCAACTGGTTATCTTGAAGTAGAGCACCAAGTCGGGCTAGTTGGTTAAGATTCATTATGGCGACTAAAACTGCGCTAAAAACACAAAGACAAAGACGAGTCCTGTTTTCCTCGTCTTTATCTTTGTGTTTTTAGCGCAGTTTTAGTCGTCATAATGGTTATCTTGAAATACATAGGAAATAATGGTACCTAAATAATAAAACATGCGGTTTAGAGATAATCGCGTTAAAATTAGAAAAGAGCTGATAAGCGAGCACACTTCTGCACAAACACCGTTCAACTATTTTATTTAGTAGCTACAAGGTTGGTAATTATTGCCAAAGTCAATTTTTCACTTCGTAGTCTCTCGTCTTGCTTGCCTTACTTCTTTTTTGAGCTATCGTGCAGCTAAATCCGCAATGCATTGTCGATTGTGGTCAACTTTTTCCAGCAAGTTCACTGTATTTTGGCCAGGCTTCAATCCTAATTATTTCAGCATTTTGGCTCGTACGATACTGCCATCATTAAGCGAAAGGAACACATCCAATGTCCCATCCTTAAAACTCTGAAGCCTAAACAAAGCAAAGACTCTGCGACGCAATTACCATTAGCTTAACACTTGCACCGCACAGTTTGCATGCACAATTCAATTTTATCGCAAATAATATTCAGGTCCGTTAGAGCATACCCGTTGTCACCCTGCACGCTATTCCCCTCGAAGGACGCTGAAAATGCTTACATGTTCAACAATGAAGAGCCTGCTGGTTCAGCGTTCAGCACGTCGCCGGCATTTATTTGCATTTTTTTTACAAGAGAACTGTATTGGTTGCCACAAAATTTGCACTTGCTCAACACCTTCTTAACCCGCATCGACGGCACGGCAGACGCAAGGTGTAATGAAGCTATGAGCTGAAAGTGTTCGAACAGACGCGCTCCGAAGAACAAGTGCGAATAAAAAGGCTCAAAGCGTCTTCGGGCTGCCTTAGAATCTACGCGACAATTTCCTGTGCACAGCTGACTCCAGACGAGCATTTCGGCTTTCGTACACGAAGTTCCTTTTTTTTAGAAAAATGAACCGTAAGCCCAGACCGCATACGAGGGTCTTGTAATTGGGTGCGTGTTCACTCACTACTTGCTTTCGGAAACAGTGGTTTTCAGTCGCAAAAAATAATTTTTAAGAAAAGAACGAATGTGTAAAAGACGCACAAAGGGACACCCTTCCCAAATCGCAAAGAAAAAAAGGGGTCTTTTTTTTTCAAATTTTGACTTACCCTGGGCCCTTAAGGTGCCGATCTTGCGTGCTTCATAACGATGTCCCGTGCAATCTTCGGGTGTTAAAGGCCACTCAACTTAGCGTAAGAGAAACAGAACAGCTCATCGCATTTGGTTCAGTATCTTTCAGGACCACTGCGCCAAAATTTTCCTTGGGCTAAATGTGTCAAAATATTACATACCTCTGAAGCAATCTTTCCAGGTTAATCGGATTATTAACAATACAGTTTCCTTCAGCAACACCCAAGGAGACGACGTCTGCATGCTTATGGTGGCGTATTACAGGCGCGTGCGGCTTTGCAGATGCGTAGCCAGACGCGCGAGATTTGCACTGCATGGTTGGGCCTTTAGGTTGAGCGCGCGAGCACCGCAGGGCGTCGCGCGTAGCGGAGCGCCACTGCAGCATCCACGGCTTCTCAGCGAAGCCATCCTGCGCAGGCGCAGTTACCGATGTCTCATTTCGCTGTTCCTTGGTGGTATAGACCTTGAAGCATATCTGGCGCATACCCACGCGCATACCACAGGCCATGGTATACGGATATGCGCCAAACGTGGCGGGGGGGGGGGGGGGGGGGGGGTTTCATGCCGTACGCGACAGCCATGCCGTATAACTTATGTCATGACCACTCATTCATATTGGCTATACACTCATACCCTCCTATGCTGCTGCTGCTGTGTACCAAATAATGAAGGTGGTCGCGAAGGCATCCAGACGAAGCCGCATGGATAGAATTGATTGATTGATTGATTGATTGATTGATTGATTGATTGATTGATTGATTGATTGATTGATTGATTGATTGATTGATTGATTGATTGATTGATTGATCGGTCGATCGACAGAAACAATCAAAGTACTCTGGTTCGCTGAGAAATGCTTCAAGTTTAAAAATCAGGATTGGAGCTGGAATCAAACCCAGACATTCTGCGTGGCCGTGAAGTATATTACTACATAACTACGTGAGTGCTTTAATCTTCTGAGCAAAAAGACACTACACAAGCGTAATGTCGGGGTAACGCCCAATTGGGGTTGCAGTGTTCACTATCCACTTTTATAAAAATGTAATAAGCATTAGGCAAGCTACAGCCAAGCGTTCCTGTAGTCAAGCGATGAGGAACGCTACTTATATGCACATCATCGGTCGTGGCATGCACATTGTTGCGATTAAACTCCCATCTCTCCTCTAACGTTAGTGTCGACGTTTCGTGGCTCTATGAGCTGCCCTTAAATGCCAATGTAGTCGACGTACCTCGCAAGCCCACGATAAGCGCACAACTACTATATTTACACAAAGACGTAGATCCACCTCGTAACGCTTGGCTCAAAGCGAAAAATCCGGCATAGGCTGCTACTCGCTGTCTGCTTCGCATGAAATCGATTGCCACAATATGCGAGATCGGCCGTAATTTTTTTAGAGGGCTTTAAGGCCCCAAATGTAGCTGCAGCTGGCATTGAAGAGCACGCCACGGCATGCGGGTTGTAGTAACAGCGTTATATTTCTGCCTATTGGTGTCTTTTGTACAGAGAGCCATCTGCAACGTGGCTTTGCCTACTGTAGCGGACTTCAGGCGAGCCTTCAAGTGTGAACCGTACCATCGACTGGTGACCAACTTCACCTGGCCGGAACCACCGTCCTAGACGGCCCAATATACTTCAACGTAGTGCAACAATGTCGATGAATTTGGTCTAAGAAGAAAAGTTTTCTAGTACTGAAGCACTCTGCTTCCTTACTACCTGTTTTCGTCGCTTCAGTATTTTACAGTGAGATGCCGAGCCAATGTGGCCATAATTCGAAATAAAGAACAGCGCAGGAAATATTGCGCTCTAAAAGCGATGATCGTTTTTGCTGAATTCCCGAAAGCGCACTCGGCGTGATCGTTCGTTTTTTACAAACTTTTGCCCTTCTAAATATTTAATAAACCGAAATTTCATTTGTGTCTAGAAGAAAAACAGGCAACGAACAAAAAGCGTAAATAAGTACACTTTGACAAGGACTCGCCTGAGTGTTAAATTTGGAAGCAAACGGCACTTTACACGTGCAAGGTAGTTTGACGAGCAGCATATAAGCATTGCATAATCGACTTGTCTTTCAGGAACGAATTGTAAGAAAGGCTAAGTAAACCGATCTGAAAAAAAAAAACAAGAATAAACTCGAGGTCCAATGGAATCGGAGTATGCAAACTCTTATAATCACATGAGCCCAAAGGTGAGAGCGCCAGACTTCGTCCTTCAAAATTCTTTTACTGATTTCGGATTGAGTCCTGTTCATGCATCTTCAAGCAATCTTGTTTGTTTCTATTCTTTTCCGTCCTTCTCTCGTTTTATGTACTATAAATCAGCTGGTAAATTATTGCAAGGCCTCCGTGATCGGCCCACCTTCGACCAATTCGTTATGTGATGACGTCAGTCATGTGACGTCAACTTAATGTGACGTCATAGTGTCATTTGGCGATATATGACGTTATCACGGGACGATGACGTTTTACATCACTCGTGTTGACGAAGACGGTCAATTTTTGCGATTGATGAGGCGTCTTCAGGCTTTCGCCTTCGTAGAGACTACTGGGCTAGTTGTCCGAAGCCATGCTCAGAGTTCCTGCATCTTGACCCGCCAAGATGCAGAGAAACCTACGCGCACAGCCGCTCAGTCGCGGGATCCGCTCCACCATTCTTCCCGCAGTCGCACGGGACAAGAGCATCAGCATAAGACGATCGTGGCAGGGACCCCTTGCAGATGCCACCGCCTTCTGGGTCCCGTCCTCCAACCACCCAGCACCCACTCTCCATACAACGCTGCAGTCGTAGCCGCAAAGACACGTCATCTGCTCCATCCTGCCTTGCTTTCGTGCTGCCCGCCATCCTCGTCACGAGGATCACTCTGCTAGGACTACGCCGGCACTGCATCCTAACTCGACAGGATCCGTGAAAATGGAACCATTTCACGCTGGACAAAAACCTGCAACGCCGACGCAGTGGTCCGTCACACCGGCGCATGTCGCAAGCCCACGATATGCGCACAAGTACTGAATTTACACAAAGCCATCGATCCTCCACGTAGCGCTTGGCCAAACCGAAAGATCCTGCATAGGCTGCTACTGGCTGTTTTCGCCGCATGAAATCGATTCTCACAATGTGCAGTATCTGCTGGATTTTCTTTCTGAGGACTTGTTATCGCAGTCGACGTTGGGGTATGTACGGCTGGATAGTCAGCTTCGATGAGCCAATACGTTAATTGTCGTGTATTGCTTTGTTCATCAGCTGTGGGGTACGTAAACGTAGGTGCGGATGAGTATGGAGTGCACAGACGCGAATGGCAAGACGCGGGTGTACCGGTCAAGCTAAACTACAACGAGGTTCAGCTATGGTTAGTCTTAGTAGGCGTGAGTGCATGCAAGTTAGAGACCATCGGCGAGAGTGAGTTTTGGCTAGTATAAACGTGAATAGGATCCGGTGGTGAAGCTCATTACAGTTGCTAACTTTATAGCGTATCATCCTGGGTGTTACACTTAAGACGTTTTGATTGAGGCACTAGGTTAGCCGAATATCCGTGCTGACGTTGTTGCGAACCTTCGTACATCCGCCATCACGCATACATGCCGATACGCTATAAAACAACGAAATGAAGAACAAGTGTCTTGGCCTATCACCATCACTCGTACGTGCAATAATTTGAATGATGTAGTGGATACAAGGTTAAAATACGTCTACCAAATGAAACTGGCGATTTGGCAAAATTCGAAAGAACATCGAAAGATCGTCCCACCCAGCCGTTCGAAGTATAGGCTTACCAACCGCACGTACTTGAGCCTTGTGCTAGAGCGATGGCAGCACCCAGAAGGCTGTGTGCACCTTCTTCGATGACTGGAGAAAAAGCAGTTGCTCAAGCATTTCTTTTTTTTTTTCGTCAGTACGTGACATCTTAAGTCTCAAATGCCCCGTTCATCGCCAATGCCCCAGTGCGAGTGCGAGCATAACTTCATAATCATCGTCCCCATTAATCATCATCGTTAAGAGTTACTAAAGTTTCTCTGTATTCAAAGAAGTTGAAGAACTTTTTCACCCTGAAGGCCTCACTTTAATCGTTTACTCCTTTTATACACCTTCTGTTCAACCGCCGGTACCTTGGCCAATACGCCTACATTGGAAGTTTATCTCCTCACATGAATGTTTAATGTGTCTACGATTCAGTTCATTGTTTCTGATCGCAGGCGCAACAGTGCGAGTGCTTGCCCTGGAGCGACATCTTCGCACAACGAAGAAACCGGTGAGGGCACAAGACAAGGAATCGGCGTTGCTGCTCAAGTGCCCCAGCCGCTAAGTGGCTAAATTGCCGGCGTCGTTGTCACTTAGCAATCAGAAATCGCTATCACGCGGTAATGAGCGACGACTCGTCATCCTAGAAACTGCCTATACTACATCTTCAAATAACTGTGTCGCCTTTTGGATACCCTCCTCCAAGTAAACCTAGGACCCTATACTCAAGCAGGTGCACATATACTGGCACACTACGTTAGTTTCCAGCCTTCTTTTTAGTCCACACTGAGGTCCATATTTAATGCAGCAACTGTGCAACAAGCATCCCGCAGTAATTTAGCTGAAAATGTCAAAAGTAACAATACGTCCTCGAAATTATTTTTCTTGCTTCGCATGTACTAACGAACCAAATAGCGAAATATTCTGCTCCTCGTCCATGCAATGGGTGTGGTCGCGTGTCCTATTTAGATCAGGTATATTCTACACCCGGTGCGCACGAAACGGCCTATCTCATACCTTGTTTCTCAAATCACATGAGAATCTGCTTCCTACTTTTATTCTGTTGATCTGAGATCAAGTTATTGGCAAATTCCAATGCACGCATCTGACAAGGAAAAAAACTGCATTCGTTGCGCCTGATGGGCTGCACGAATTCAACGTAACGCCATTCGGATTATGCAATGCGCCGGCTACATTCGAAAGTCATGGACACTATTCTGCGCGGTTTAAACGGCGGATCTGTATGTGCTGCCTAGAGGACGTCGTAATTTTCGGCGGCACATTTCAGGAGCACAACACTTGCGTAGATCCTGTGCTAAACTGTATCGTAAAGGCTGGCCTTGTACTGAATTCGAAAAAGTGCGACTTTCGCGAGCGCCAAACATTGGTACTAGGACATCTTGTCGATAAAGGTGGCGTTAGACCTAACCCACAAAAGACAGTGGCCGTTGAATCATCCGAGCAACCTAAATCTGTGAAACAGCATCTTAGCTTTATAGGGCTCTGCTCATATTTCCTGCGGTTCATACAGTTCGCGGATGTCTTTCACCTTCTGACGAATCTTCTACGCAAGAACACTCCGTTTTATTGGACATCCGAGTATGATGCCGCTTTTCACCAGCTGAAGTCTTTGTTAACTTCACAGACAGTACTTCGGCACTTCGATTCTTCGTCGCCAACAAATTCATACAGACGCAAATGGCTTCAGTATAGGTGCCGTTCTCGTTCAGCGCTCTGGCAACAATAAACACGTCGTGGCGTACGCAAGTCGCTCTTTAAGCAAGCCTGAGCGCAACTACACTGACCGAACGGGAATGCCTAGCAGCAGTGTTTGCCGTGCAGCTGTTTCGCTCATACATCTACGGTCACCCGCTCACCATCGTCACAGATCACCATTCCCTGTGCTGGCTGGTCAACCTTCGTGACCCATCTGGTCGCCTCGCACGATGGGCCCTTCGTTTGCAGTGGCCGTCGACACGCTTATGCGGATTGCCTCTCTAGGGTGCCACTACCTACGACGGATTGTGAAGCCGATAATTTTGACCACCTTATCGCTTCTCTGTCGCCTGACTCTCGACGACTTTCACCGCTGAACAGCACAAAGACCCAAGCTTGAAAGCTATCTACCCTGCAACACAAGGGCCTATAACCGAAGGCCGATTTTGCGTCCGAGATGGTCTTCTTTACAAGAGGAGCTTGTCAACGACGGGCGCCCGTTTTCTGCTGGTCATTCCTGTGTCTCTTCAAACATCTGTTCTGCGTATTACGCATAACGACCCGACCTCTGGTCACTTAGGAACCACACGAACACTTAGTCACACCAAGAACGGTTCTATTGTTCTCAAATGCGCAAAACAATTGATAACTATGCTGATAGGTGTACGCAGTGTCATAGCCATAAGCGACCCAGTCCAGGTCCTGTCGGTCACCTGCAGCCGGTGAAGCCCCCTGGTTCCCCTTTGAAAAAGTTGGCGTAGACTTGATGGGACCGTTGCCGCGTTCTTCAAGAGCCAACCAATGGGTAATTGTAGGTGCTTAGTACCTGACGCGGTACTGCGGGACGGCTGCCTTATCCTCTGCCACTACAGCCCGGGTTTCATAGTTCCTATTGCATTCAGTTATCCTTTGACACGGGCTCCCTCGCGTGATAATAAGTGACCGTGGTCGCCAATTTATCGCCGATGTTGTGGAATCAATTTTCGTTTGTTGTGCCTCCACGTTCCGACACTCAGCTGCTTATCAACCACAAGCTAACGACCTGACCGAGCGCACAAACCGAACATTGATCAGCATGTTATCATTGTACGTCGTCTACGACCACATGAACTGGGATGAAGTATTACCGTTCGTGACGTACGCCTTCAACTTCACGAAACACGAAACTACAGGTTACAGCCCTTTCTACCTGCTCTACGCTCGCTCACCTCTACATACGCTGGACACCATATTTCTTTTTTAACGCGATAGCGTTAGAGAGCTCGTTTCGCAGAAATTCCGCCTTCGGTGTCGGCGTCGCTTGTGAGCGAAAAATCGTCCGTGAGTGAAAAATCGTCCGTGAGTGAAAAATCGAGAAAGATGCAAATAAAATAAACAATAAAAATCTTCGGTCCCATTGAGGATCGAACCCGGGCCGTTTGCGTGGCAAGCAGGTGTTCTACCACAAAGCCACGATGTTACTTGCAACTGCTACCGGAAAAAACAATACATAAATGCCATGTCATGGAAGGAGTCTCCTTAACGTATTTTGTTCGGCAGTTGTTACGACGAAAATGAGCCCATTCGACGATTTGTTGGCGCGTTGGCGAGGCCATCAAACTACGTTTTTTGCGTGGCACCAAGCGTCGCAAAAAGCCGGGATAGTGCAGCCATCGCCGCGAAAAACACACACGAACTTTCAAAGAGCTCCAAAAATGGACAACTATGTCCATCTAGCGGAAAACATATCAAGCCAACGCCTCCTTTCTAGAGGAGGCGTTGATCAAGCAAACGGCAAACATTAATGTCCTGCCATCTATGAGCGACTGTGAGAAATATGTCTCTACTCTAGCACAGGGAAGTGCTTTAGATCGAAAACCTGTACCATTACTATAGATACATCGCGCGCTCGCGTTTGTGTGTCTGTGTGCGTGTCCGTGTGTGTGTAACAACACACATTATTAAGTATGCACTTAGTGGTTAAAGTGCGCACTAGGGGCCGGATTTCGCTATCGCGTTCAACTCTTAAAGGCGAAGCTTAAGGGTCCCCCAATTTTTGTCGTCCATAACGATCTGTCTATCACGGAGACTGTGTCGTGCAGAGGAGGCTCGTCGACTTGCCTGCTTACGTACTACATTGGCCGCGCAAGACTCCTTTAAAACACGCTACGGCAGTCCACACCGGCATGTAACCTATGTTCGCCGTGACCTACTGTGGGTGTGGAGTCCAATGCGCAGACGGGCCTTGAGCCGAAAGCTACTGGCACAGTACGCCGGGCCGTTCGTGATCTTTCATCGTCTCAGCGAGGTAAGCTACGAAATTGCACGTCTGACTACAAGTGGCCGACGTTCATGCAAGACTGAGGTGAAGGCATGTTGCCCGCCTGAAGCCGTTTGCACGAAGGGCACAACAATGATTCACCCAGACGGCTTCGTCTGAGAGAGGAGGAATGATACGAAGTGTCTGCCAGTGGAAAACAAGGGAGGCGCGAGAAGAGAAAGAGGACGACAAGGTACCTCCTATGATTATATACCACGGTCTTTTGCCTCAGTGCCCATTAAACCCCCTTAAGCTACTCCGGAGTACGTAAAAATATAATTATTCGTGTTATCTCAGTAAATGATGGCAGTGGCTAAAACGTAGGATACCGAAAACGCGCCGAGTTTTCTGCAGTGCTCGACTCTTTATGTTCTCAGTACAAACGTGACTGCAGGCAGGACAACACAGACCGACGAAGAGGAACGCTGTCTGCTGTCCGTTAAAAAATGAGCTCGATAGGCTTAGTCAGTCCGTCTGTCTTGTCTTTACATGCGCTGCAGCCACTTTTGTAATGGAATACGACCTAGCGCGCACCCACGCCTTCATTCAGTCTGTTCTTAGGTTCGCAGTGTATAAAACTTGGCGCAACAGCTTCGAATGGGAGTTTTAGAAAAGGCTACGCAAACCTTCGCATTAGCGCTTGTCGCCACTGCGCATGCGTCGTACGCTATCCTCTTGCGGGCCCCCGTTAAATGACTGAAATAGCGGGGGCGACCGCAGCGAACGCTATCGTTGCGTGCATTAATCTAAAACACACACACAGGGCACAGAGAATGAACCATTGCACGACTGATGCAGCGCTAAACACGGCCCGAGGAGAGGACGAAACTTACCGGCGGATTGCTGCTGATGTTCCGGGGTGGTTTGACGAACTTTCGCTGTCAGTGCTGAAGTCTGACGAATCGAATTCGTCTTCCGTGTCTGCTGCTACCATCATCCAGAGATTACCGCACAGATTCATCAGAATCTGTCGAAATTCGCCGTTTCCTTCAATCACTCGCGAGTGACGTAGACGCCATGTCTGAAACAACGAGCGCTCACCTACTCGACTGCGAACGAGCTTTAGAGATCTCCCTGCGGCGTAAAAAAGAAACTGACAAGCGAAACTGATAAAAAGCACGCTCTTTTACCTTTTCGATTGCGTTAGCTGTCCAGAAGCGCTCCGAGAGCGCCAAAATTTGAACTCGTAGTCACGTTAACATACTAACGATGGGAATGAGCGCGGTCCCGAATGTGTTAAACCGAATTCGAGGTCTAACGAGATCCCGAAATCATAGTTATTGCACAAATGCACAGTTCGATAATAGCTCCCCAGATGTCACATTCTATTGGTCGATCAGCGAGGGAAGGGTCCAGGGTCCTTCCTTTCCCTTCGGTAATCGAGCAAGAGCAGCAACCATGGTCAGGAAAATCCGGAAAGGTTCGCAAATAAAGCTTCGCTTTATAGACTATGTTACATAAGGCATATGGGCGCCGCCATCATGGGCTGTTAAACGAATGTTTTCTTATTTTTGTATCCACTGACGCGAACTGATAAAGTCAGGAAACGCCGAATGCACCAACCCAGCAGTTTTCATGTGTATACGCCCACCGTAACGCTGTTCGCTTAGTTGTTCAAGACAAAGCACGGCAAGGTTAACAGCCCAGTATGGCGACACCGAAACCCGTCCGTAAAACAGTCGATAGAAAACAGCTGCAAGTTGGTCTATCGCAATCAATCGCGTGTGCCGTGTAGTTGGGAAATATCATCAGCATTGGTGATATCCATGCTCGTGTTGGGGCCCGTTCGCTTTGAGAGCTATCTAAACATTCCGGACACACAAAGAACCATGTCAGTTGAAAACCAGCAATATACCTTGTAACATGGAGCCACCGTCGTTCACGCCGAGGCTTGAGCATAATGCTTAACCGCATATAATCATTTTATTAATAATAGAACAACACCAACGCCAACTATATGGTCAATCCATTATTGTGGCTGCGCGCCACAATCTAAAAAGCACCATCACCATCAATGTCACCTCAACGCGCGCCCCAACGTGCGCACGCGCCAAGACTTGCTCGAGCAGAAGAAGAAGGCGACAATTGGACGTGGCGGACTTGTTCGTATTCCTCCCCGAGTTAACGCAAATCCAGCCACCAGGACGCACTGGAAGCTAGGCGCGCAACCCGGGGCGCACGTTCACCTCGAGCATTTCCTTTTGGGGCAGTGGTACAATCCCAAGGACACCGGAATGCGACTACGCAGGGACTCCTTGAAGCTGACTCCGCAGCCCCGGCCTCGAGCTCCACCCGTCCAGGAGCCACTCCCAATCCGGCCCTGCAGTCCTGTCCTCAAGGACACGTCCCGTGCCGCGTCCTGCCCGCGCTACTCTTGCTTCGTGCTGTCCGCCGTCCTCGCCACGACGACCACGCTGCTAGCCACGCCGGTGATGTTCCTGACGCGGCTGGACCCGTGGGAGCAGGACCAGTTCA
Source organism: Rhipicephalus sanguineus (assembly GCF_013339695.2). NCBI lineage: Eukaryota > Metazoa > Arthropoda > Arachnida > Ixodida > Ixodidae > Rhipicephalus > Rhipicephalus sanguineus. The sequence goes on from NC_051185.1 coordinate 60,347,739, forward strand.
CGCTGGACGAAGACCTGCAGCGCTCGCGCAACTACAGCGTGCACCCGTGCGACGACTTTTACCAGTGAGTGTGGTAGCATGGCTCTCCTGCTACAGTCGCTCTAGCAACGGGAAGCAAGCGTCGTATTTTTATGGATTTACGATACATAACTCGACCAGTCGGCTAGCCTGTATGAGGTGCTTCACTCGTGATTATTAAAAGTTTGTTTTGCAGTTGGTCCGGTCCGTCGGCTCCGTACTCTACGTTTATAGTATAAGCATGAAGTTCCATTAACAAGTTCGAAGAGTAAAGTGACATAGCATGCAATGGGTGCTGGATGCATTTTCGACAGCTATGTCCTATAGAAAGTCTAGACAACGCAACTCCTCAAGTACCTCTAGGACATGAAACGTATAATTATTGCTAATTTATGCTGCCCGTCATATAATCTTACGCCAGGTTCATATCTGACGAACCGTGTGTAAGCTGATTTGGTGTTTCCTCTTACAAAACACACGCCATAGGGACGGCATAGGTACACCATAGGAGCTCACCAGCGCCTTTGTGAGGTTTATCAGGCTACGTCGGTGGCTGTAGAATCACCAACAAATGCATGTTTCCACCTTGCATGACTTATCGAATTGCACACATCGTCGGGCGACTGGCGTTTCAAAATATCCTTGCGTGTGCATCGTCCCCTCACAAGGTATGGGCATTTGAAATCGAGCAGAGTGACGCTTAGACAGGTCGATGGCGATCATACCTGCAACGTATGACACACAGCGCGATAATGGCGCAAACTCAAAATATCGTTTTTTCGGAGGACGCTCCCTTCCTTTCGTCCCCTTCCTATTTAGGAAGCCGTGCTTGGAGATGTGCCTACGTCATAGTCGCATATCAACAAACGAAGCGCTTCTCAGAACACCGCTGACCACGGCCCGTGCTTCATCCAATGCAGAGGCCACGATGCGAATGCCCCAGAGCAAAACACAGAGTAAGCAAAAAAATGCAACCAGCACCACTCCGCGAAAGCCGTCGAAATAGCGAAGCTGATGCACCCTTTCGTCACGCTTTTTCTGCCTTTCTGTGTATTTTTTCCAAGTCTTTCGAAGTATTTTCTATGTTTTGCAAGGCTTTCATAAGTTTATAATTGCTATTCATTTGACGCACTATGTTAAGCTATGGGAGCGCCCTTCCACTCTAGCAGACAGCGGCGTTCTGACCAGTTTTCACGAAGGATTTCTCTGCTGTTTCTAGTCATGAGGTTGCCGCATGACGATACGCTCATTGACGGCAGCGCTGGAAAGCCATGGTAACGTGTCAGTGCGGCCGTGGCATATTCCACCTGCCCACTCGCCCAAACCGCGTATTACTGTCATGGCTGCGCTGGAACGAAAGCACCGTTGCAAGCGCTGCTGTTATGCCTGACATGCCCGCCAACGGCACTAACGTTACGACGGCGCCGGCGAAGGATTGACTATGGTACATTCGGCTGCGCGCCACCGCGCTCTGACTCAGATTCGAACATTGCGGAGCCCGCTCTTGATCCGAGCCAGAGAACGCGTGTCCGAGCCGAACGTGCAACCACACGCCAGAGCAATCGGCGGCCGGATGAGGAAACACGTCACCGCGTCTTCTGTTGCAAACAGGCGAGGTGTGGGAGTCAGGTTACCAGATCGTGACCAGGGACCAGTCACGTGACCATGGTCGATGGTTCGAATCCCCGTTCGGGTGCTTCGGAATTCTTTTGTTCTGCTTTATTTTTCTTTGTGCTTTTTATATATATACATACATATACATATCCGGGACATGACAGCGACGGCGACGCCAAAAATCATCCGAGAGTATCCAATAAAACTCACATGGTCCCTGGTGCATTCGCCTAAGATGATTCGAAGGCGAAGGCCATCAGGTGCGATCACCATCATAATCGACGAAGGTGATGATGGGTGATGACTATTTCTGGTTTCATTCGTATTGGCGACGACGAGTACGCCAACGGTCAACTTTCCGGTTTGATGAGGCATATAACGCTTTCGACTTAATAAAAGGCACTGGTGCCTGTAACGTAAACATCACCCGCTCCATAGCCTCCGGCATTTGGGACTGTGCAGCGCTCGGGGACGCCAGCTGAGGCAAAGCGAAAGTGAAGACCCGCTTCGGAAGTGAAGCTAGCCTCCCGGTGATTGCACAGTTTTATTACATTGAACACGTAAAATTATCAACTCAGAAGGAAAATTTCTTCGGTAAGGGCTTCCCTTAACGACGCCTTACATGCAATGTGTAATAAAGAAAGTTCCGGTGGGGTCTCCTGGGGGGCCCATTAAATGGAATACAATAGTGCAAAGGGCATGAGTACGAAAGAATGGGCAATTGTTCGAGGGGCTCGTTTCTTTGTTAAACACAACCAAACGAGTCTAACAGACAATTAAGCGAAAGAAAGCACGGGGGACATTATTTGTTTTTTCAATCTAGTGCGGTAATTCTAAATTAAATCGAGGTGAATAAAAGTGGACGCATAAACACGCTCTCCACAGGCGGGATCCGAACCCACAACCTTCGCATTATGCACAGGTGTCACTCATCATTGTTAGGCTGTGCAGAGTACCTGAAGGTTTACTTTGCGACGGGTGTTTTGTTTATGAAGAATCCGTCCCGCTTAGCATGCAATTCGCAATCCCAATCCTCTCACTGTAACAGGTGTCCTCTCACCGTAATAATTACAAACAAATCTGCGCCTGCATCTTTCTTCGGATACGCGCGCATTGTTCGGCCCTTTATCAGTGTATCGGAAAATCATTCCGTACTAATGACAATATTGCACGTCGTACGCTTTGCGCAGGCACGTGTGCGGCCGCTGGGACCGGGACGTTTCTCGAGGCTACTGGTCGCCGGCGCAAAAATACGAACACTTGTTCCATGGCCAGATCATCAAGCGCCACCTATTGCGTCCGATTCCGAAGAATCCGGTGAGGGCGCGAGACAAGGCATCGGCGCTGCTTCTCAAGTGCCTCAGCCGGGTAAGCGAGAACCCACGACCGCAAGTTTCAAGGCGTAATTCAATGGGAGATCAAGAGTGGCCTCCGAAATCTTGGAGCGAGCATTCAGATTGCATCAAGCCTAATCTGCCAGTGAAACACGGGAACGCTCAGCGAGAGATCACGCCGGAAGCCCTTCACGCACACGCCACGTAAACCGGTTCCGGAAACCACGCTTGCTTTCGCTTTGTACGTTTCCTTGGCAAGCTTGGCCGCCGCTGCAGAGCACGACTACAGTGTACTACAATACTTTCCAGTGACACGACGTCGCCTCTCTGCCTCACGCACAGGCCCGTGTACTTAGATTTAGGTGCACGTTAAAGAACCCCAGGCGGTCGAAATTTTCGGAGCCCCTCCACTACGGCGTCTTTCATTATCATATAGAGGTTTTGGGACGTAAAACCCCAACAAATATGCCTCACGCACGCGGTGGCATCTGTAGTGGTGGCGCTGCCATCGACCACTCTCGAATGCTCGCCCTGGCTCTCCTCAGCAGCGTGCATGGCACACGAGAATGTAAAGCGTGCTCGGTTACGCACCACCGATGATTTAAAGTAATTTTGGCTGCGTTTGCAATTATTTTTCGGGTATTTTACAACTGCATTGGAGTGTTTGATCTGGTTGTATGATTTCGGGCCTCTCGCAGAAATCAATGCTGGTAGCAGACGAAGGCCAGTGGATGAGTTGTAAATTTCTTTCCCCCCTTAGTAGGCCATTCGGGTAATGCGGCAATTTGGGGAGCATTAAATTTTGCAAAGTAATCGTTATTCGTGAAACCACCTGTATGCGTGATCTTCGCGATCATAAAAAAAACGCTGCAGTTTACAGTGCCAACTGTAGGCTGCAAATATTGACACGCGAAAGCAGATAATTGTGAAAACATGTGGTACACAGAAAAAAATTGACTTCGAAAGTGCTTTCACTGTCCCAGACGATTGTATTGCAGGCAGTTTTCATTTCCACATAAGCCATTTCTTCTTTCGTTGCCTTGTACGGGCAGTTAGTGCTATAAACTGCTCTTGCCTCGCACTTAATTAGGCCTTAGCAATCTCATTGTTAGGTTGCTCGTTAGACCGCTTTCATCTCGTGATGCTGCGCCTTTGGAGACATGCATGTCATGCACATCCTGCAGTGTGGTTATGGCACCTTGAATAGTTTTCACTGACGCCCAGCCACCTGCTGACCCAGCCAGAACGTATTCGAGTGCAAAGCACGGACACAGTATGTTGTGAAGAACACGGCCTTTTTCACAGTGGCCTCACCTGAAAGCGAGTCGAGGGAACATGCAGTAAAACATACTCTGTCTTCGTCGACGAGTTTAAGTAGCGTCCAGCGCTTCCCAACCACGTTGATTTCTATCAACGCAGCGACAGTCGCGGCGTCCCGGACGTGTAGATTCGTCAACCTCTCTCACCTCTGCAACCTTCCCAGATGCTTTATTTCGCTGTGGGGCTTCGTCATCGCTCTTCCTTTTTTTTTGTTTACTCGTTCCTCTTGGGAGTGGGCTGCTTGCTCATGTAAGCTGGCAGATTTGGCAAAATTGCAGAAACTGCGTCCGGAGTGAACGTAGGCGTCCCGTGAGGAATTCAAACTTCCTCGCAATTTTTACGGTGTACCTAGTCCCCGACAATGAATTGCTCCTCAAAATACAGCTCACATACCGCGCAGTCTGCGATTAGCGGCTTGTCGGATCTATGTAAATTTCTTTCTCGCGTAGATCTCCCTTCCGACTCTGCAGGTGCGTTGAATAGCGACAGCTTCTTCGCGCTATTAGTTTGCACGTAACATGTGCTGCACACCCTGGAGCGTAGCAGTGATTAAGACGTCGCTTTGCACTCATTCACGAAAGTGACCACATTCACATGAGAACACTCGCGAAACACAACCACACAGAACGAAAAGCCACAAAACACGCCTCTAAAATGGAAAAGTTGTGCGCGCCCAAACCTGTCGCATTGAAGAGTGGTCGACCACAGCACCACCGCTTCTAGTGCCTCTCGCGTTGACACGCGAAGCAAGGCGAGGCCCCCTCCGCTCTTTGCACTGGGTTCTTCTAGTTCACTGTAGCACGACCGAAGTTGCTTGCCCCAATGACGGAAGTGGCGTATGTATGGTGCTCGTTTTATTTCCACCCGGCTTGGCTGCAGAGCAAGTGGGAGCGATCCGACGCGGCGAGAGCCGCTCTGAAACGATTATTCGAACGCGCGAACGCGCTCGCGATCGACCAGTGAGACAGGGATTCACCGCAGCAGAGCAATAAATCCTGCTAGAGATGCATCGACCAGTGAAAGACGCCATTAGTATCAACAGAACACAACCTTGCAATGACGACATATTTTGCCTTTAGCGTAAGCGCCTCTGCATTGTAATGGGGATGACGAGTCGCCCTTTACGCATTTAGAACTTAACATCTACTTCACATTTACTTGATACATCCAGCAATGACTTCGTCGCTTTCTTGTTCATCTGTACCGATTTCACGGCGTCGTTGCAAGCAATGCCAATATTAAGCACCCGATCGAACGAAAATCAATTGATGCACCGGCTGCCAACTTAACATTCTCCTTGTAGCAATCAATATAAAATTCAATCTATTTCCATCTTACAACGAGCCACTAAATTTACGACAGAAAGATTACGCCATTGTGGTGGTGAGCTGCTTCAAGAACCTTCAAATATCAAGGATTGCTTTACACAGTCAGGCAACGGGTCTGGTCAGCTGTCCAGTGCGCATTTGATATTCTCGCGAATGCTGCTACATAAACAATGCGGCATGCCATAGCCGCGCTAATTTTCGGCGTCTTCGACGCAGAAGATCACTAAAGGAGTGGTAGATCCGCCTTGCATAGGAATCGTTCGTAATGCAAAAGTGAAGGGTGCCCTCAAGTAACTGCAGCCTCGCTGCACCCTGAGAAATACAAGCGCTTAAAGAGGCCCTGACACTTTTCGAAGTACTCATCGAATGACCTCACTATCGGAGTTCATTGCTTCAGGAATCGACTGCAGCAAACATTTTAGGAATCCGTCGCGTGCGAGCGGAGTTAAGGAATTTGTGTCATCGCTTCGAGCGCTTTCTCTCTCCTTTCATCTCAGCCAGCGCGCTGACAGCTGTACAGTAAGGGGAGGGGGAGGGAAGGGGAGTGGCAAGAGGCGAGAAGCTACGTTTGTACGTCATTGCGTCATCACCTTATCTTGAGCACTTTCTATTTTTTTTTCGAATGTGTGACTCACTCGCAGTGTGATCAAGAGGACGCTGGTGTAATTCTCTGTCTTCTTCTGTAATGCTAGCACTATAGAGCGCGGCGGCAGCGGTAACCATATGCGGCTCACGATGGTCAAATCACCCAATGACCGTGTTCATGTGCTTGTGACGCAGCAAAAATTGTGCTTATGGCACCATTCCTCCAGGGAAGAGCGAGCGATTTCTAGCTGACTTTGGAACGTAATTGTAAGTTCTATGCCACTCGCTGCGCTACAACGTTTGGCTCACATGTTCGCAGGAGCCACGGCTACCGACCGGCGGCATTTCCTGGCCGCGTTGAAAATATGTTGCAAGGCTCCTTTAAGTTTGCGTGGTGTTTATTGCTAAGACAGTGGGATCCGAATGATGTTAACTACGTCGAGGAATTGTCGCCCGAGTCCTCTAAGACGCGTTGTTTGCCACTGAACTGCAACGCGAAGTCAAATCCAAGCGCAAGCGAATCAAGAGACTGGAAGTGAAAGCCCCTGATTTAATGAACAAACCTTAAGTGGAAACAGGAAATACGTTAAGAAAGGGTTTCTGAGGATGCTAGAGCGATAGTATGCCTTTTTGCATGGCCAATTCTTCGTACAGTCTGCTAAAAAAAGTTCCTCACAGAGGCACAGTGCTCCCAAAAGTGTTATTATTTTATCTCGCAAAATATACGGAAACGAACACGAAGTAGACTACCGCTAACGATGTCCTGTATTCCTTCTTCTCGTCCACGTTCATTTCGCTAGTTAAGATGTCTTATTAGAATACGCCAAATTTCTTATTTGTGAGAACCACTGCTTCCCGGTTCACATCCTCGTCTCCACGCTGTCAATCAAACTAAAGACAATCACTGCTAATGGTAACGTTAAGTACGCAAGAAGCACACAGGGTGAAATGTGGCCAATCTTTTTTTTTCTCATTTCGGTGCTGCAGAGGGGCAAAGAGAGCCTGCGGACTCTTCAGAACATTCTGCAGGAGCTAGGCCTCTCCTGGCCCCAGAAGACGCCGGCCTCGAGACGAGAAATTCTCGGCACGCTCGTCAAGTCATCGCTGCACTTCGGCATACACACATTCTGGGCCTTCTTCGTGGGTCGCCACCCGTCGCGCCCGAACGAGAACATCATTTATACAACCCTAGACGAGCGGACCATCGAGTGGATATCGACGTTCGAGAGGCTCATTCGCTTCGGTAAACACCACTCCTACCTACGGCGCTGCGCGGAGATTGTGGGCGGTACGGGACAGTCCTACTCCAGGATGATCAATGCGGTGGCGGCCGCGCACTCGCTCATCGCCCAACAGGTCCACCTCTTCTGGAACCCCGAGGGCCTCCCCAAGTACCTGGAACTACGCGACCCCGAACTTCGGCGAGCTCTCAATGGTCACCTCGCCGACGACTCGCAACTGTGGCCCGAGAACGAGATCGTCAGCCTCCAGCCCGAGCTCTTCTACGAGTTGAACGCGACCCACTTCAGCCGGGCCAACCTCACCGAGAACTTCAAGCTTTTTCTCGGTGCCTACGTGGTCTGGCTGTTTTCGCCCTATGCGTCGAGTTACCTCACGACGCGCATGTTGCAAGACATGGGCTTAGAGTCCAGCGCCCAGCAATACCAGCGCCACAAGTGCACGCAGGCGCTCGAAGACATCCTGCCGCTGGTGATATGGGAGTCCGGACGCGGTGACCACAACTACAAGCTGTACACTTGGAAAATGCTTCACCTCACCACGCTGTCCGTCAATCAATTCGAAACGGTGTACGGCGACAGGTTTAAGGCGTACTTTTTGCCGGTCATGTCTCGCGTGGGGATAAACGCCTGGAACATGACGCTGAAGTGGGAAATAATAGACAGCGTGTACTCGTACGTTCCCTTTGACAGAACAGCGGGATTCTTAGACATGTACGTACGGATATCCGTCAGGAGTATCGGCATTCTAAAGAAATCGTTGCGACGGACCAGCCTGACCACCCTTCATTCACCGGGCTTCGCAGCCTTCAGACTGTACAGGATGCTCGTGGCCAGGGAACTGATCGTGCCCAACTACCTGAGGACGCCACCACTCTTCGACGTGAGGCACCCGTTGCCCGTACTTGTGGCCTTGGTCGCCACCGTCATCTGCAGGGAGCTGATGGTTCTGGGCCTATTTATTCTTTACTATGACGAAAATTTTAAGGTGAGTGTTTCTGTTGTCAAGTTGTGAAGTTTTGGTATTCCTGTCACACGGCTCATGCTATCTAGTGTCATTAATATCAGCATGGCCTGAGCCTAACCTCCAATCACTTCTCACATGAGGCATCACTGAAAGCTATCGCGAAATTATTTAAGAGGTTTCACAAGCTCTGGATGGCCTGAGCCTAACCTCCAATGGTATGGCTAAAATAACGTGAATTGGTTCATGGAACCAATTCATGCATAACCTTCATTCGACTGAGTTGTCACTGAATTAATTAAAATTATTTGAATAAAGGAAGGGAATTGGCTTCATTATCTGCTGGTTTTTGTTAAAGTTAACTGGCATGTAAAGAAATTAAATCAGTGTTACGACACGAGCAAGCCACAACACCAATGCCTGCACTCGAGCCTGCACTCGAGAACCTTTTGCGCTACGTTTGGAGTCATCATCAATTGACATTTGACATATCATCATTGACACCATTTGACATCATAAATGGACATAAGTGTGTCACTGAAATTCTCTAAAGTGTCCAGCACAGACCTCCATGACATTGATGGGTAATCACTAAATTTGTATTTACTTACTCTCATCAACCGAAAAGTTATAGATAGAATAGATAGATAGATAGATAGGTAGATAGATAGATAGATAGATAGATAGATAGATAGATAGATAGATAGATAGATAGATAGATAGATAGATAGATAGATAGATAGATAGATAGACAGACAGACAGACAGACAGACAGACAGACAGACAGACAGACAGAGACAGATAGATAGATAGATAGATAGATAGATAGATAGATAGATAGATAGATAGATAGATAGATAGATAGATAGATAGATAGATAGATAGATAGATAGATAGATAGATAGATAGATAGATAGATAGATAGATAGATACGTTCAACTCTTGTAGTTCTATGCGGCTATACCTCTATGTATGTGATCTCTTGTGTGTTTATCCCGCACTTACACGTATCTAAATTTGTTCTGACGACCGCAGCCCTTCCCGACGAATCCGGCTTTTGGCCAGCTCGTATCAATGCTCCGGGACTTGCAGAACTATGCGTCGTTCCTGGAACGCAGCGGCCACTATACGCAACGCGACTTCCGAAAGCTGATTGCCGCCGGCTTGGCAGCACACGTGGCCAGCGGCATCACAAGGCTTCCCGAGGCACAGAACTTCTTCAGTATGGCAGCGGAGGCGACGACTGAAAACTGGCGGCGGCCAACATTCCGAGACTTCCGCGAGGAAGAGCTCTACTTCTTGGTCACCTGTTTTATGGATTGTGGCAGCGCCGGCCACGACGCCTCTTTGCAAGTTAGCTGAAAAAAAATGCTTGTTTCGACACCCTGTGTCTAAGAGGGGCCGTGCAACGCTTCTTCAGCATGGTCAGAAAACGCTGCCTATCGGTAGTCGAGGCTCCTGACAACAGGCGACACAAAAATTATAGCGCTGCACGCGGCCTGCAATTTTGGAATACCAAATGACTGCACCATAAATCGAAACTCTACGGCCATTGGCTGATATGAGCATCGTGAGCTGCCTAATTACCGTGGCCGCCGCGTGGCCAGTAGTCGATTCGTGAGGCAATAAGCTCTGTTAGTGAAACCATTTGATAATTCCTTGGAATGGTGTCGCAGGGCGACTTTAAAACACCCCTAAACCATGCAGCGGTTTAAATTTAATTGCGGTGTTGCAGCTGTGAAAGAGTCTTCTACAAGCACGTAGCGGCGAGAACTTTTCGAAACAGCGCCACATTATACTCGTTAGATGGTCACCCCAAAAAAACGCCAGGCCTGCTCAGAAAGCCCACCACAGACACAGCGAAACCTGGAAGAGCGGCATTCCTAGAGCCCGTTATAAGCTCTCTTCGAACAAGTACACTAGCAACGTACCCACTACGCCACAAATCATAATTTTGTGAAGTTGGGAAGCACCCACTACGCCATTATTCGTCATTCTGCGTATAAGCGAGCTACCATCTGTAAGGCATTATATGTACTTTGTTGATGCGACGGCTGATGATGATGAAGAATTATGGCTGAGTCTTTTGTTAGTTAAGCAATTCGCAATGTGTGGCACCCGCTCGTTATTTCATTCTCCCACCACGCTATATAGCTTACGTTAACGTGAGAGAGAGAGAGAGGTTGGGGGGGGGGGACTTTATTGAGACCGTGAGGAAATGGACCATGGGGGTCTCATGGGCCTCCTTGACAACCAACAGAAGTGCACTTGCGAGGAACCCACTGCGCTATAAATCATCATAATTTTTGTAAAATAGGGAAGTAGCCACTATACCATTTTTTGTCATTCTGCGGAGAACCGTGGTACCCGCTAAACACCTCTAAGGCATTATGTGCCCTTTGTTGATGCTGTGGCTGATGGCGATGAAGAATTATGGCAGAACCCTTTGTAGTGGGTGTGAAGCATTCAACAACCCACTCATTGCGCAAGTCGCATTGTGTGACGCCTGGTTGTCATTTTACTCTTCCTCCACGCTGCATTACATATGTTAATGTGGTTCCTTCCTGACATGAAGCCTGTATATGGCCCTTTTGCAAAGCAGCTTCAAGCACCGGCATGGCTCTCTGAGGTAGAATACAGGGCTCTAACGCAGACGGCCCAGGTTCGAACCCTGTTCCATCCTGGATTATTTTTTTTGCTCATTTAGTGCGATAGCGGTTACAGACACCAGCGGCGGCGGACAACTACGTGCCAAAAACGACCCTTGTTGTGATCTGATAACAGCTTTCGCTGTAAAAAGGCCCTAGCCCGTTTCGCTCTTTCCTTCGCTATTCTCCGTTCTTCGGCACCTCTCTTCTGGTCGAGTGCTCCTCCTCGCACCGCGAGGACGAACAGCGGGGAGTGCACGTACCTGTGAGAATACAAACAGGTTATTTTTGTGGATGGCATGGCCAGACGCGAATGTTGACGTCACGGCCAACGCTGGGGACTACGGAAGGGCCCGGAGGGTATAAGGGATGGTTTCTTGAAATTTGTGGCGCTCCCACGGCACGTAGCGCTGCCGCGTTTGGCACTGATCATTGTGATGGCATTCTGAACTCGATGCGCGCGTTTACTTGAAATGTTAAAAAAATTATCGGAGGTGGTTTAGGGGCCCTATAAAGGGTCCTTAACAAGCTATGATAATACGTAGAACGCGGGTGTTATTCTCTCCTTGCGCTTCTCGTCTTTTCGACACAATGAGTGACGCCTGTAGCCTGTTCACGTGACGTCATGGGGAAGTAAGCTCTGGATTGCTCCATATACAATGGACATCAGTTGTGAATTGCCTCCTGCCCCGTTTTGCCATGCAGCCGCAGGCCCGTTCTGCCTTCTCTCGCATAAATATCATGCGTGATCAACTTGTATCGCTTCGTTTTGTTGTTTTTAGACTGCGCAAGCGCAAAATCCTGATAAGCTCAACCCTCAGTGCTCACGTTGACCTTCTGTTTTATGAAGAAGTAAGCGGCGAGCACGACATACTTTCTGTAGGAAGTGTAGTGGAGACAAGAAAAAAACCGCTCTCTCGTCTTTGAACACGGAGTGGTCAGGGGTCCTTTAAACACTTCTTGGCCCTGATTCGGTCTTAGATATCCAGTTTTTAAGGTGTCAGTTTCGCGTGCTTCATAACGATGTCCCATGTAATCGTCGGGTGTTAACATGTCACGGAATGTAGCCCCCCACCTTAGCGTTGGAGAAGCAGACCAGAAAATCGCACCCGGTCTAGCAGCCTTCAGGACCACTGCCGCAAAATTTCGCTTGGGATAAATGCGTCCGCCGCGGCCGCATTTTCGATGGAGGCGAAGATGTTTGACGCCCGTGTACTTATATTTAGGTGCACGTCAAAGAACCCCAGGTGGTCGAAATTTCCGGAGCCTCCCACTACGGCGTCTCTCATAATCATATCGTGGCTTTGGGACGTTAAACCCCAGATATTGTTATTATTATACGCTAAGGACGCGAGTAGTCTAGTTTAATCGGGAGCTTGCGTGAGCACCAGTGATATCGCTGGAAGGTTTGATCCCTGATGTATGAAATACGACGCGTTCCACCGATGATCAGATTACCGACGCCCGACGACTGTGATCGCCACTATCAGCGTGCAGCGTGCTTTGCTTGTACTCTCAGTTACTAAGTTTTCTTGGCACAAGTTAGCTAAGTAAAGATTTTCATTCCTACAACTCCCGCCGTCTTAATCTTCACTATACCACGTGGCAATACAGTACGTCTGAGACGTTTCCTGGTTGCACATGTTCTTTCGTTGAAGAAACTTTTTTTCAACAATTGCACATTCGTGAGTGTATCGATAACGAACGTTTTACACAAACAGATACGTAGAATGTGAACAGCCATTGCAGTTTTATATGTGCCCCCCTACGAATACACTACGCGTCACAAAAAATGACGCTGCCAGCTTTGTTGCTGCTGTACACCTGTCTGGTGATCCGGTACAGGTAATGCATAGCGGTGATTTGCGTACAAGGTAAAACTCCAGTGGCGTAGCCAAGAGGTGGCACACCGATCCCGTGCCCTCCCCCCTTAACAGAAATTTCTGCCTACGCCCCTGTAAAACTCCATGCCGGTATTTGCACCATCGTGCGAAGGCTTCTTATTGAAGTTCTTCTGATTAGATGGCAACCCGCTAGCCAGTCCTCAAGCTAAGCAGCGACTTCCATCAGTTACAAAAAGACAAGCAAGAACCGCTGTCAGCGAAGTGTATGTAGAGATGCCCTGTTAAGCAGCTTGAACAAACGCCCGTAGGTTGTTTTGTAATAGAACTAATGTACTTTGAGCAAGAAGGACAAAACGTTTAAGATACTATGAGACAGTTCATTCAAATGATACAAAATTTGTCGCGTTAAGAAATTTCAAGCAGGCATTTTTGTGCTAGCAGTTTGCTAATGCATCTATGGATCTTTAATAACGAATTTGCGAATGTATCGAAGTTTTTTAAGATACAATAGGCAAGTATCGTATCGGATACATTATGGCGGTGGTATCTTGTATCTTTATCACAAATACTTCTCGCCCGAGTATCTTGTATCGTATCGCGTTACAATTGCAAAGTATCTTTGCCCAGCTCTGCTCCTCACTACCTTTGACCAAGTTAGAATATCATATTATGACGTAGGATGACGTTATGTGACGTCAAAGTGACGTCTCGATGACGCCACAAATCTGAGCGCTATGTGACGCCATGCCGTAAAATGGTGACGTCATCGCGTGACGATTTCGTGCATCACTCGTGGCGCGCCGCCAACGGTCCAACTGTCGCGTTTGACGAGGCATTTAGTGTTTTCGCCTTAAAATATATAGTTGCGGTGGGCACTGAAGAGCACGCCTCGCATGCGGACGACGAGAACGACGTTATATTTCTCCCTGTCGTTGATTTTTGTGCAGAGAGCAATCTGCAACGTGGGCTTGCCTACAGTAGCGGCGTTCGGGCGAGCCTTCAAGGTGAACCGTACCATCGACTGTGCCAACTTCACCGCGCGTTAACCACCGCCCTCGCGAACGAGACCCGCTACGTTTCAGCGTGTGCAACAATGAGTCAATGAGTTAATTCTGGCAGAGAATAGGTTGAAGGAAACTACAAGCCCGCTGCCTTTTTTACTAAAAGTTCTGCGGCTTCAGTATTGGATAATATATATGACGCC
>NC_051185.1:60361935-60382410 GCF_013339695.2 Rhipicephalus sanguineus
AACGCTCAACTCGCCGGCGTCAAGCAGCGCCAGATTCTGCGCGTTGATGATCCGTGATCAAGCGTTGCCAGTCTCAGAGGCCGCGTTTTGTTTTCACACTGATTGCATTGCTCATTGTGAGAGGACGCTACCTGCTCGAACGTTCAGGCAAGTCTGGTTGATATTTTTGTTTTAGGATTTAGGCGCGACCGTTAAGCACCAGAGTAAGCTGAGGCCTCAAATGAGAATTGACCGTTGATGCTCCTCGTGTGTACAAGCAATTCACCTTTCGGCTGATTAGACCGTTTGAGAGTAAACATCGTTAGCGTCGTCACCATCATCATTATCGTCCATGCTGCCGGCTAGCGCGTGCAGTAGTAGACCTCCGTTCGAGGAAGAGGCAATTGGTGCTGTGCGTCGTGGATCTTCGAACGGAAACGCCATGCCGAATTCTCGACGTGTGATGCGCCGTGTGCGCGACTCCGAGGTGCCTGGCGTCAACTGGCGACCCACGCTTTTCGCGGAGGAGTTCCTGCACCCGCACGCTTGCTGTCTGTGCCAGGTGATCCCCAGGAACACGGTCCTGCTGCCGTGTTCACACGCCCTGTGCGAGACCTGCGAGCGGGGCAGCCTGCGAAGGAACGCCACCGGTGGCATCTGTCCTCTGTGCGGCGAGCCCTTCGAAGAGGACGAATGCCAGGCGATCAAAGATTTCTCCCAAGAAGGCGAGCAATCTCAAGGTGATTGCTCCTGCATTACTTTAGGCTGATATGTTAAAAAGACCGGGAATGCAAACACGCAAACAAGAGATGTCAAGACACTACAAACGCCGTTTGTAACGCCGTTTGTGTTTGTGGTGTCCTGGCTTCCCTCCCGTGTCCGTGCTTGCGCGCCCTGTCGTTTAACCAGTAAGCTCAGCTCTTTGTTATTCTAAACGTTAGGTTGGTTGGTTAACACTGTTTGTTGGATGCGATCACCCCTTCACGATGTGCACGTAAGGGCAAAAGGGTGGGTTGTAAGAGTTAGGGTATTTATTAATCGTGAGGCGTGCTTATTACGCAGCACGCTCGAGCTCGCGTTGCTTCGTGATGTCGCGTGACGTGTCTAGGACGCAGTTGTCGAAGCGGTTACAACGGACAGGCCTTGTCGGGGGGCGTCTGCGAGGACGTTGATGAGGAGATGCAGTATTTTTGTCGAGAGAGACGCTGTACCTTGCCGCCCCACGCTTGTGTGTGTGTGTGTGTGTGTGTGTGTGTGTGTGTGTGCGCGCGTGCGTGCGTGCGTGTGTGTGCGCGCGTGTGTGTGTGCGCGTGTGCGTGCGTGTGTGTGTGGGGGGGAGCGGGTTCGGACAGGGTGGCGGGGGGGGGGGGGGGTAGTCGATTATTTAGAGCGGTGAAGGCGCGGTCAAAGGCCAAGAGAAGTCGTCGCCTCAACTGCTGCCTTACGAAAAATGAGCATAAGTGTAGTTTGAGGTAGATGCGCTGTTTGCCAATTTTGAGACGCCGCTTGTATGCGGCTCCAAGTATGTGCTCGGCTAATTTTGCTAATTGCTAAACGTGCCTGAATCAGTTTTAAAATGGGGTGCGCAGAAATAACGTTCCTGTGGAGCAATACATACCCAGAAGCAGAGCGTGCGACGCATGCGCAGCGGCGACAAACGTTAACGCGAAGCCTTGCGTACCCTACTGCGTACCCCTAATGCAAAACATTGCGTTAGCGTTTGTCACCCCTGCGCATGCGTCGTACGCTATCTTCTTCCGGGCCCCCGTTATGGGACAGAAAATCATAGTTTCCTAAAATTAACTAGAGGTGACTCTGGCGCTGCGATCGTTCAGCCACCATGGGAATGATGGGTAGTACACGGATTTGCCTAGTCTTCGTACTTGCGGGCTTCGAACGCATTTGTGGCGTTGTTCATTGCTGTGTATTGGTTTTCTTTCGGATAAAAGAATGGATCGTTGTGAACTTCGTGGCCAGATTTGAATTGGTGAGCTTAAAAAAGTTAAAGTGGTCAAGTGGAACTGCTGACTTTTGCTGAACTCTGTTTTGCGACAAAGCGGATGCAGGCGACGCGGAGCCAAACGGAGCCGAAGGAACGAAGTTTAGACAAATCCGTGTACTACCCATCATTCCCATGCTGGCTGAAGCGCCATGCGTTGCAGCTCCCATAGACACTAGCGCCAGAGTTCCCTCTAGTAAGTATTGTAGGAAGCTCTGTGACGGAAATAGCGTGCGACCGCAGCGAACGCTACCTTTGCGTGCGCTATTCAGCCTTGCGTTAGCGTTTGTCGCCACTGCGCGTGCGCCATACGCTATGCGGTTGCGTGGCCGCGTTAAGTGATGGAAATAGCGTCCGTTCGCAATGAACGCTATCTTTGCATGCCCTATTCCAAAACTGCCTCATGCAAGGTAGCGTTCGAACCGCCTTACAATTCAGTCCTGTTTGCCGAACGCACTCGTTTACACTCCAAAAGAGCTGTTGCCTGAGACTTTCTGGCAGGCGTCACGAGCGAATGGGGTCTGCGTCGCTTGGTCGATTGAGGTGGCGCAGACATACGAACGCCAGTACCGCACGTCGTTTGCGCTTGAAATGTATTCTATTCTCAAGGCTCTGTTATACTCCGACGCGAGCGCGCGAAGACGCTGCGTTTCGTCACGCCGAGCCGGCGACGCTACGCCAGGCGCAAATCGGTCTCCGCTACAGTCGAGCCGGCTCCAACGCGCCGGTGCGATCGCATCTAGAGGAGCGCATGCGCAGTCAAGCGAAGAACGCCCGTGCCACCTGTCGGGAACCGACGAAACAGCCCGCGAAGCAGGTTCCTGTACATGCGAGTCCGACGCGTCTGGCGCGAAATGCAGCAGGGCCCGTATTCTCAAATGATCGCAAAAGGCGATAGTATCGCGTTTGGTGACGTAGAAATCTGATGCGTTCAATAAGTAAAAAAAACACTTGCCTGTGACGTCATTGTTGCAACTGGCCGTTGGTAGTACGAATGTCTCACAACACAGGAGTGTGCGCACCGTACGGGCGCAGAGCAACCCGAGTGCGACGTTTTCGAGCGTGTGCTGCTGCTTCTACGCAGTGGCCAGGCTTGGCCGGCTTGGCTGTGGCTACTTGAAATATAAGACATGTGGAAAGTGCTTTCAACGTTTTTTTGTTCGATTATTTAATGCACAGTATAATATTTAAAGAATGCAACTTTGCGTGAAACGTATTTTCGTTGAGAGTTTAACACGGCGTACTCGGAGAGTTCAGCTGCAACGTGCCGCAGCAGCGACATCGTCTCAAGATCTCAGCATGTTGCCGGCTCGCGATAAGCCATGCGAGCAACGCACGGTTGATGTTCCTGGGACTTTCAAACCACGAATAAACACGCGCTGACAAAGGACGAGTGCTGATAACACCCCAAGGTAATGCTAGATGAAAGCTTCAGCGTAAAAAATGCTGCGTATATCCACCGAGGATTGATTACTAGAAGCTACCGCCTACGTCACTGAAATGCTAGACTTCACCACGAACCGACGGTTAACGGTGCCTTCGTTTATTGCAAATATGTAGAGAGCAACGTCGAGCACCATGACGCAAAATTGACGTCGGCGGAATTACCAGATGGTGCCCTAACTTTTCCGGTTTGCTCAATAGCCAATCAGCGCACACCAGAGGCGATACTTTTGCGATTGTCGCCTTTTGAGAATACGGGCCCAGCAGCCGCCGGCTGCGTCGGCGGTCAGCCGACGCCGGACTATAGAGGGTTGTTTTTTGCTGACGTAACGTCGCCGTGACGCGGGCACGCGCACGTCGACGTTACACTAGAGTATATGAGAGCCTTCACTTTGTCTCCTCTGGCGCTGAGCGGTGCTTCCCTATGGGCTGTAGAAAATATCTAGCACCACAGTTCTTCTGCTATTAACAAGGTCTCTCTCATCCCTGTCTTCGTTTTATGTTTGGCATTTAATCTTAGGCGAACGTGTCGTCATCTCTGCAGGGCCGGCCATGCTTTTTTTCAGATGTATTTGCAAGTGAGCGTTTCAGCCATTAGCGTTTTTTTAACGTTCGTATTTTTTTATATTGCAAATTGCGACAAAATACTACTTCAACGGTGATCGAGATGGGCCCAGCATCCGGAATTCGAAAATGTTTTGTTTATTTCCACCTTGGGCGCACAGTTCAGAAGGTAGTTATTGTTATAGGGGCGAAGCACCTTGGGACCTACCTTTGTCGTCGGCTCTCACTGTCCGCTGTCACGGTATATAGAAAACGTGTTGCTATAGTCGAAACGTATGTGTGTATGTTGCGATTACGATTACGATTATAAAGTCTCAGATAAAAGTGATATGCGGCACTGAAAACACTCCGAGATATCTGAATAAAAATGATATCGAATAACAACTAAATGCACTATGTTTGCGAAATCAACAAATCTGGCTATCACAATTCCGAAGTGTGTGCACAGTGGGATATGGAAAGTGTCGTGCCTGGCAGTTTGTCTTCAAGGAGAAACCCTGAATAAATGCTTTCGTAAGAGCTTGAGTCGGAGACAACTTGAGAAGTCCGCGGCATTTCCTCCTCCAAGGCGAAAGATATTTATGTTGCGATTACAATTACGAAACAGCACAAGCACGAACCCTTTATACTAGTCAGCGATTTCAACGTAGACATTATGGAGAGCGACTGGATTATGCAGTATATGATATCTCTACGATGCATTTCATATGACTGGAAACATCCAACAACCACCTGAGGAACTTGCATAGACCTTGTCCTTGCCAACTTTAGATTAGATCCACTCGAAGAACCATTGGCTCTGCATTTCACAGACCACAAATGAGTAATAATGAATGAAAAACGGAATCCAGAACTCAAGACGACATAGAATGATAACACGAGGATTAAAATAGAAGAGCAATAAAGAGGAACCAAATAAATACATTTGTATATACAGGGTGTCCCAGCTATCACGCAGCACGATTAAAAAAAGAGGAACGGCGTTACGCGTAGCAAACGTTGCATATTGCTCCTAGAACACTGGAGTAGACACTGCTATTAGTCATAACTATATTTGTAACTCGACAAGTACTCATTTGATTCTCAAAATGTCAATGATGCGTATGTAGGCATGTTCAAAGGACATTTAACTGCGCAATTTTTAACAACGTACCAATTACGTGCTCATTTTCTCCAGCTGATAAAGAAAGCCCGCGAAATATGAAAAATAACACGTGACTACGCTCCCACCCGCAAAGGAAACCAGCGCCCTCAAATAAGCTTACTGCAAACAACCGCTTTGCTTGTTGTCCGTTCCGTATTTTGGCAGCGTTCCGCATTTTGGGAGTGGTACAGGTGGGGCGCCAACGACATGGCGCGCAATTTCGCTGGGATTCATTCCGTTCGATAGTACGCCACAATCATCCATATCTCACGGCCGACTGTTCTCGTTGATAACGCGGCAGGTGTTCTGATTACGGCCTGACTGTAAAACCAAGCGGTGCGTTTCTTAGGCCGGGGAGTGGCAAATAGGGCGATGCGTTTTTTTTTCTTTCTGCATTTTCCCCTTGATTCTGTCTACCTCATAGGGGAGCCTGTTTGAGGGCGGTGGTTCCCGACGAGGGCAACTGTCTAGTCACGTGTCACTTTTCATATTTCGCGGGCTTTCTTGATCAAGCGGAAAAAATGAGCGCGCAATTAGCACGTTGTTGAAAGTAGCGCAGTTAGATGCCATTTGAACATGCCTACATACACCTGATTGACATTTTGACAATTAGGTGAGTACTTGTCGAGTTACAGATATAATTATGACTAAATAATTAAACCTCATTAACGAAAAAAATAGCAGTGGCTACTCCAGTGCACTAGGAACAATATGCAGTACGTTTGCTTCGCGTAACGCCGTTCCTCTTTTTTTTAATCGTGCGGCGTGATAGCTGGGACACCCTGTACGCTTTATGTCACTCAATTTTCATTCGCAGGGGCAACCCGCGGGTGACGTACGCTGACATACCGCCACGATACCCAGATCTACGTCACTCGTCCCGATTCACATTAGTGGAGATGCGGTATTTTTTCCCCGTCATTAAGGCTGTAGTCACGTACCGTATAATAATTTGATACACTCCAGCTCATACGGTGTGCACCTTCCAGATGAGCTCGCTCAACCAGTGCTGCCGCATTCTCTTTGTTCTTTTCAACATAAACATTCTCTTTGTTCTTTTCAACATAAACTGTTAAGCCTCAACAGCGAGAAGATCTTAACAGCGAAGGTCTCTAACTGTAATAATCAGTCTTGACGGATGTCTAGCTCTGTCTTTATTTTCTTGGAAGAAAGTAATTTTATTTCAGGACAGGAACTTTCATCACAGCCTCCACCATTCAATTCTTGTGTAACGTGATAGAACAGTAGCTTGGGCTAGTTGGTGATTTAGCATCGACATGTTTGCACATGTATAGTCGTATGCACGGGGAGGGGGGAGGGGCAGGGGTGCCCCCCCCTAGTCACCTAAGAGAGGGGCGCAAAGTCTACCCCATACATTGATTTAGTAGGCAGGGGGGGCGCTGCGATGAACCTTCGCCCCCTCCTGATGGAGAACCCTACGCACTCCTATGTGTACAGCGCATATTGAAAGAGGGCGTAGGTGCACAGAGAGCAAGGTACAGGAAAATGCTTAACGAAATGAGTGCTCGATTGATGTGGCTTTCATGCCTGGTATCCATTCATTTATTCACAAGAATGGTTAACGAACTTGGGATGCAGTGGGACCCAATGATTTTTTTTGTATATAACAGGATTCGAATAGCCAGGTCATAAATAGCGACGCCTGCTTGATAGAAGCAGCCAGGTATGCCTTACGTCAGGTCGCGTTACAAAATACAAAAAAGAAACTTTTTTCGGTTCGCAGTGTGCATTGCAGACGGAGGAAAATTGGGCTAAAGGTGTTTCAATACACCTAACGAAGGCCGTACTTTTCTTCGGTAGTTCAGGCACATGGAGTTACAGCATAAAACTGACACGCGTTGTACAGTGATATACAATATTGCCACGAGCAGGGGATGCGACCGTGTTGTGCTGCTTCAATGCTGACTCATCTCTATGTGCCACTGCGGAACAGAGAAGGGAACAATGAAGTGAAAAATACGATGAAGTCGTTGTCAGTGATCGGTTCAGCGCGACTTCCTGGTGTTCCGACAGACAGAGGTTTTGTGCTATGCAATGTAACGTGACGATATATACCCTGCAGTCGGAGTGTATACCGGATTGTATTATACAATCCATTATACATTCTGTTGTACTGTCTGTTATACCATGTGTCAGTTATACAACGCAAGTCTGCGAATCATCTTATTATTTTGGTCTTTCGTTTTCCTCGAAGGCTTACTGTTGGAACCATGCCCACGGCTGCCGCTTCGTGGACGTGCTGCCTGCGGTCCTGCATCACTACGAACAAGACTGCAGCTACCACTCGACTCCGTGCTTGAGTTGCGGCGACAGCGTGCTTCACCGAGACCTGCCGCGACACTACAAGTCCGGCTGCCGCCGCCGCAAGCAGTCCGGCAAGTGGAACAGGCACTCGGGGCAAGGTGATGGTTCTGGCGAGTGGAGCGTCCTCGCAGCACCCGGAGAGCCGAAACTGGGTATCGACGACGCCCTGCTGTCGTCCCTGCAGAGCCAGATGAACGAGCTTACTCGACAGATGCGCGAGCTCGGCCAGGAGTTGCAGAAGGCGTCCGGGTCGCTGGTGGACGCCGAACTGGGGCTGGACAACGAGCTGTCCGAAGCACTGGAGACACTCTCCGTGGCCTCGGGCGAATCGGCCGACGCAGAGAGGCGCGTTCGCATCGCGCCTCAGTCCTCGACGGGTTCGGCAGAAGTCGCGAGCGGCGACGCCGGCCGGGCCGGTCCGGGCTCGCACGATGCTGCAGCGGACCAGAAGGGTGGCGAAGCCAAAGCCGACGCCAAAGTGGAAGCCAAAGCTGAGGCCAAGACCGGTAAGGCGGTGATGCCGTGGGCCCTGGAAGAGAGGCACATCCTACGCAAGCTGGAGGTCGTGGCCAACCACTCGCTCCTCTATCTCGAAACCCTGCGCCTCGGAGCTCCCGCTCACGAATTGGCGAGCTGCGAGTTCGTTCCGCTGGGATCGCACGACACGATCGACGCGAAGCTGAGCCTGATCGCGCGCCGCCACCCTAGGCAGCGCTACGCCACCTACCGCTTTGTCTGCAAGAGCGCCGACCAGCTGTTGAAGCCCGGCGTGTTCGACCTGAAGCTCGCCGGGACTGCGACGCGCTGGCACCGTCGTGTGCTCTTCTTTACGGTGATCCTCGCTGTGCGATCGCCGGAGCGCAACCTGGAAGTGTTCGTCAAGTGGGGTCGCACCCTGGATGCTGACCGTCGGCCCCCGCAGATCATGAAGGTGGTGCTCGTCCACCGCGATTACACCAAGAATCGCGCCCTGGAGAAGGTGGTCAGTTTGCCCGTGGACGCCATCTTTCTTCCGGGATTTCACGAGAGGTTCAAGACGGGCTTCGCGGATCCCAAGGACAGCGAAGACTTCATCCAAGACGGGGAGCTCAAAATCGAAGTCGTCGTAGGGGACTAACCTGTTCCAGTGACCGCCGTCACCTTCGTTTCAGCATCAGGCAATGCGCATTCAGCACTCCTCTACCTGTTTTCTTTTTGTAAAACGAGCGGCTCATTCGTATTGTGGATATGTTGTTGCAGGTATTTTCATGCTCTGGGAGTTCATTTGGACCAGAGCCTCGATTATCCTCTTTATTCCCCCTACCTATTTTCTTATTCTTATATTTGCAGGTTTGCCTTCGATGCAGCAATAATGGATGAACTCTGCAGCTCTAAATTTTGTAAAGTTGTTTCTCTACTTCAATAAACTTGAGAACTCGTCTTGAGCCTGGCCTGGTTAATGTTACTACACGACCACGTAGCCTCCGAGGTCGGCGCGGATTGTCTACTGATCGGGGAAACGATTACGCAAACAGTTCTCATGGCATACGAAGTCTGGGAAGGTCACGAAACTATTTATTCAGGAACCTTATTTCATACAGGTCGTCATGTGTTATGCGCTGTTGTTACATTCATGACGACATGAATGTAACAACAGCGCAAGAGACAAGGACCCTGACGAAGATAACACACACAGCGCTGACTTTCAACAGCAGGTCAGCGCTGTGTGTTACCTTCGCCAGTCCTTGTCTGTTGCGCTGTTGTTACAACACGTGCTACCAACCTGCCCAAGATTCCACACTACAATTTAGGTAGCCGACTTGCCCGTGACGTTAATAAAGTTGCATCTCCCGAGGCGCATATGTGTTATTGATGTGTGTTTTCGAAATTGAATGACAGCTTTGGAAATGAGTACGCATGCGTAGAACTTTTCCCAGAACGTCGTTGCAACATTTAAACAGGAGAGGGCGGGGAAACTGTTCAGCGAGCTTTAGTCAGTCATCCTGGGCGAATAGACACCAGAACCTTCAAATGGTTTTCTCAGGGCGCGGTTACTCGTAGTTAACATATCAAAACTGTCAGAAAATGCTTGGGTATTAAGCGCGGTAGATTTCGAAGCTTCCGGCAAAATTCGCCTCTTTCACGATGCCACGGCGCATGCGTCCTTCCCCCAGCTTAAAAGTCGCGAAATACCCCGAGGGGTATTTCTCGGAGGCTTTCGTTCTGGCAATACCGGTTGGCCCAGCCCCTACCAAAACCCAGCTGAAACGACAGAGGGCAGCACAGCAAAATAAAAAGGGTGGATTCTGTCGTGCAGTGCAAGCCCATTGCGTGCTGTGTAAGGTTCGGTGTCTGCGGGAGAATGTGTAAAATGGTACTGAATGCTGCAACGTATGCACTTCTGGTAAATGACTGATCAATGAGACTGCGTACATTCTACCCATAAAATCCTGCTGAGCGTGTCCTGTGCGCTTCAGTGTTAACACTGTCATGTCCAGTGTGTCGGAACAGAACGAAAACCGAAAACGAAAAAAAACGATATTTTTGACCGGAACGAATACGTAACCGAAACTTTATATATTATTTCGTTCCGGAGTGAAATCGAAATTTTTTCAATCGTTTCTTGGTTCACGAGAAAACTTCGCAATTGGGAACAACTGAGCTCGTGCAATCTGAACATATCTTAGGGTACAGTATTAGCGCTTACCCCATGCAGGAATTCCAGAGCAGAGATATGTTAAAATTGTGCGAAAAACGAAAACAGAGATGTTTATATTAATGCAAGTGGACTTTTGCGCCTGTCACGAAGGCCAAAGTGGAGAAGGCATTGTCGGCGCTGATGTTTGTTACAGCGAAAGCTGTTATAATATAACAGCTGATTTTGGCGCCGTAGTTGTCCGCCGCCGCCGGTGTCCGTGCACATTTTCGCGTGAAATAAGAAGAAATTGAATGAGAAACGCATTTCTAGGATCGGATGAGATTTTAACCCGCGCCCTCTGCATGACAGTCGGGTCTTTTACCACAGTGCCACGCTGGTGCTTGTAACTCCTTCGCAGAAAACTCTATACAGGCGTCATGTCGGGCAAGCAATCGTGTTAACATATGTAATATAGCATGGCATAAGAGTAAAATAAGAACCAGTGATCACACAACGCTAATAGCGCAAAGTGTATGGTTTATTGCTTCCCAGCAGTTTTTCGGTGTTGCCACTGTGGAGTTGAGATGACTCCGAAATCATTCCACATTTTCGCGACCCCGGAATGGAATGGGAATGGAATGGGGACAACGCTTGGAGGAATGGAATGGGAATGAAATTAAGCGCCTTCTGCATGCAATGGAATGGGAATGGAATTACGTCTTTTTCCAAAAATAGAGCACGTTTTCGTCTACGTGCTGTTTTTCAAACTTCAAACATTAGTAAGTCAGAGCCTCGAATTTAACAATAAAGCAGTATTTTTAAAATGGTTTGGCTGATTCAAGCACGGTACATTTATACATAAGCAATGCGCCTGCTACAAACAGAGACATAAGTTAGCGTACATACAAATGCATTATCCCAGCAGATATGAAGGGAGAAACTACCCCTGCGCGTGGGTTCGCATTGATACCCCCACACGAAAGTGGCGAACACTCAATGCACAGCCTGATCTTTATCTCACGAGCAGTTTAGTACCTGACACACGTAGATAACCTTTGTAACAAGGAAGACACTGCATACCTGCGCACAGGCGAACACAGAAAGTTCTCATCCCATCTATGCTTGCGAGGTGCGCTTGACAAACGTCAGTGCTTACGAGCAGTGTGCTCCAGTGTTCCGTATTCGATGCAAAGGCACAAGGTGCCCGAGAGGTGCACTGTTCCAACTAATACCAGCAGATCTAGAGGGTTTTGTTCCCCATTAACCAAATCTTAGTTTTCTCCTTACTCACGACCGCTCCAGACGCGTGGCAGAACGGCTTAGTCTTCTAGAATACTACTGTTTTCAGCATGAAAATAGGTTATGCCGCCATTTTAGCATTAGCACGTTTAAGCTTAAACATTATTAAAACATCACCACTCGTTCAAGCATGCTAACCATGCAAATACTATAGGTAGCGGAAGATCTGCCCCTATGGGAATTAGTAGGGTGGTTGTACTGCACGAGATATATCACCAAGCTACTATTCCACGACCTTGGTAACGTGTCTTGCGTACTTTTGCAGTTCCTAATGCATCTGAATTCTTAACTCCATAAAACTATCAAGATGCCTTTCCTACGTTGAGGAAAACAGGAATGGAATTGAACTGCCCGGCCATTCCTGTAGTGTGAATTGACTAAGCTTTTTATTCCGAGGAATTGAAAGGAATGGAATTGCGGCAAGCCCTAATTCCCCGGAATGGAACTGGAATGGAATGGAGGCTCCCATTCCGCAACACTGCTTCCCACCCAGTGCAATGTGCTCAGCCATATTTATTAATGATCATCAGCCACAGCACAAAGTCCACATGCCTCACAGATGTGTAGCGGTTTCCACGATTCTCCGAAAAATGACGAAAAATTGCATAGTGGGAACTTCGCTACTTCCGAAAAATTACGATTTATGACGTAGTGGGTACCTTGCATGTGTACTTGTATTAGTTGCCCCAAGAGACTCTACAATGGGCTCTACGAAGTCCGTTCTTCCAGCTTTCGCTGTGACTGAGCTGCGCGTACCGCGCTGGCTTAGCGATCCTTTTATCAGAACAGCAGTCTTTGACATCAGAGAGTACACTCAATGACGCTCTGCTTCTGAGATTGTGCTCACTCTCTTGACACAAAGCATTGAGCCCACTAAAGAATAGGGGGCAGTCGCCCTCAAAATTCTGGCTACGGGAATTGCGGTAATGAAACGTAATTTCATGATAGGTGAACAGGCACTCCCGCGCGCTGCGAGAGCAAGGCAGACCGCCCATGAGCGAGCCCAATGCTGAGTACGGGTAAAGCATTGTGTGGCTTTGTAGATTTTACAATGGTTTCGCTGCCGCCCTATCGGGCTGTAACCTTGTCATTTTGAATGTTGAACAACTAAACGAACATTGCTACGGTAGGCGCATGCGCATGACAACGGTTGGGTTGGTGCATTCGACGTTTCGTGACCTCATTAGTGGCTCGAGCAGGGAGTGACACTCTTGTTGGTTCTCTTCCGACCACTTCCGGTCTAGCGCTTACTTCCGATATTTCGAATATTTAGGTAATTTGTTTTAAATATTAAAGCTGGTACGAAATCGCTGATTCTAGCTAAGGTTAAGAGTTCTACGGATACATATGAAATCGGAGAATATTACCTAAGCGTCGATTAAATGTCAGGATAATTAATGAAGATTGAATGAAAGAGTTTAATGAAAGAGTAGCCGCTTTTCTTGTGAGCAGCTGGCGGAGGAGGTCTCAGCAACGTGCTTCTTTCTTCGTGACCACTGAGATTCACTTCGTGAGCTCGCGAAACAAACTTTACTCTAGGAATCCATCAACGCACACGAACGACGACATGCGAGTGCCAGTACCAGCCACCTAAAAGGCAATAATTAGGGTCGCCTCCAGATTTTTTCATGCACGTCGCGATATACAAAAAAAGAAGAAACCATACATTTAACAGCCGAAGCTGTGCGGTGCCCGCGTGTCGAATGTCAAATCGCCTATAAATTCAAATGAACGTCACCATCCTTGACGCTATTCGCAATGCCCACGAACTATAGGTGGCGCGCCGTGCTTTTCAAGATGGCGCCAGGAGGAGGGTCAACCCGTTTGTTAGCATAGGAACAGATAGGACGTGCGGACGTACGGCCCGTGCCACTTTCACCGGATGAAGTCATGAGCTGCGCTGAAATGGATATGAGACCAAAATACTTTTCCAAACCAGGGAAAGTGCTAAGTACACGCCACCTAATTATTTGCTGCGGTGCGAAAGGTTATATTTCAGCTCCGTTACCGTGCATAACGATGCTTTGCGAAATCCTGTGCGTGCTACATAAAACTGCATGAACTAGAATTGACGTATGAGCTGAACGGCACTCCGAGGTAGTACGTGCCGAGCCAGGCTGACAGATGTGCTTTCGCCAGCGAGTAGCTCCGTCGCTGCAGCACGGGACCACACGTTTAACGTGGTGATGGTTTGCAAACATAATACGCCGTCGTCATTACTTGCGCAGTCGGGAACGCGGAGTTACGTCTTCAACGGAACACGAGCATTTATCATCCCATTCATTAGCGCTTGTCACACCCGTGCTGACACTCTAGCCGTGTGCAATTCACTTCACTCGCACGTTGCAGGTTCTATCAGCACGATCGAAACATGAATATCGAAAAGAATGCACACGTATGCTTTTCGCAACGTCGAAGTTAGCCGAGAGGCGTGGATTGTGGCCGTGACTGCACGTTCCATCGCTCTAACCATTTCGCTTCGCTAGTCGAGCTCGAGCGTGTTGGCGGCATGCGGCGCTCCATAATATCCACAATATTTGTGATACATGCAACGCACAAGAGGAACTATGCTTTTATTTTGACCTCACTCAAGGATATTATACATTATATACAATCAAAGTGACTTACGAGCGTGAAAGAACGTTAACGCACGAGGGGACGTGAAGTGCAACTCGCTCCTCGCGAGTTAGCAGCTGATCGTTCATCGTCGCTATCACTCTCGGTGCTTTCACAGTCTTCTACGTCCAGTGAAAAGTCCTCGTCGTCAAGATGGTTTCTTTCAACATCACTGGTGAAAGCAATCTGAAGAATTTGTTCCGCCGAACGACTTCGACCACTCCGTGTCACCACGTTTATTATTAGAGAGACGTCTGGGCGCGGGGAATATTTTGCTCTCAGACCCCTCAGACCGGTCAACAAGCAAATCGCTTGCAGTGTGCTGCCACCTATCAACAAACGTACAAAAACAAGCGGCGCAGCGGTGGCCATGAAACCCAACACACTGGCGAAGGACGGCGTGGAAAGCGTTCGCTCCACGAAGGGCGTCGAGCAGACGCGTCCTCGAATGATTGAAACGTCGCTCGCACGATTCGTAACAGCGCTTTGCTGACAAAAGGTTAGAGGCCCTATTTTAATGTATCGCTAACTTGAGATCGCTCAGTTATACAAGAGCACATCGCGAGCCCGCGCAACCTCCCGCCGCGTACAGTGTTATGGGACTCATGCACTACAAGAAACACTGACCAATGCTATATGCAAGTAAAACAGGGTGAGCTTCAACTGAATATGTCAGACGATAACATTTAACTAACCTACGTGGCTACTGAAAGCCTCGCGAAGCTGATAGTATGTGTACGCTCTGGGCTAGCATTGAAAGCGCGAGTTGCCACGTATTTTCACGAAAACTTCGCGTCTCGCAAGAACGAATCAGATTTCTCGTGTCACGGAGGGCCCGGTTTGTTCACTGATGCAGGGAACATGCAAAGTCGTAGTGTTCCTTTCTTGCCAACGCGTTAGCACTGAGGCTAGCACAGCCGAACAAGGGAGCGACTGCGTAGTGCTGCCATTTTGTCGTCTACTAACCCTCCTCGAGAGGACGCTCCTGAATTCCGCTTGGAGGCGCGACAGTCTATGGGCATTGCGAATTCTTCTTTTCCTTTTTGCCGCGCATGTTTTTACCGCTTGCCGCGTAGTGGGCCGTCAATAGGTATGATAAATGACAGCTACAATGACTCCGAAGAAGAAGAAGAATTGTGCCAATTGGGATACCGAACCAAGTCAGTCACAATGATAGAATCACCTGATCTCAAGGCCCCGCCCCCTGGCAGTCGAACGAGTAAGTTCGTAACCAGCCGTGCCATTACCTTTTCTTGTAGTAAGAATAGCCACATCCGCGAAAGCTTTTAGAAGTGGCGGGGTAGCAAGTAGGGTACTGTGCCTTCCAATTTCCGTTTTTAGGGCGACAGCATTAGTTGCTTCGTCAAACTCGAAAATTCATCGCCGGCGGCGTCGGCGTACCCCGTCGGCGGCGTCAACACGAGGGATGCAAGAAATCCGAGGGATGCATGACGTCATCATGACGTCACAAATGCAGAGTGACGTCATCGTGAAGTCACTTGACGTCGTATTATGGGGCGTCACGTGTTGACGTAACCACATGGCATTGTTGCTTGGTTAAAGTTGGGTCATTACTGAGGCAGTACGAAACCACGTTAGGTGCAGAAAGCTTTTGGAGCGGGGCGGGGCAGATTCAACACATCGACTGAGACAAAAAAGACTTGCTTTCGCCTTTGAGTCCTCTTCGGCGAATGCATAAGGGACCCTGTCAGTTTTATTTACCCGTAACATGAAACTATGCCGTTACAACCACAGTCAGCAATCGCAGTTCCCAAAGTGATCATTTTCTTAACAAAGTGCCGGTTCGAGCTAGTTGGTACTCCATGATCAACACATCTTGCGCAAAATTTCTCAGACAACGGACGCAACAGACACGGACGGGCGCCAACAAATATAAGTATGACAAAACTAAAACACCAATGGCACAGGTGCGCAGTGTGTCGGCGCGCATCGGCTAATCACTCGCCCAGCTTTAGTTAAAGTGGTTTCTTGGGCGAGTTGTTACGACATATTGGAGGGAAACAGCGCGAAAGACGAAGGACCAGGCAGAGAAGGACACAAACAACAGCGCTGTCTTACAACAAAATTTTATTCGTCAAACCACGCATTATATACCTGCGCAGTTGAAAACGAAAAGAAGAAACAAAACATGACAAGTCGAAGGTGCAAAAACTAACAGAAACATCACCATTGTTTGTCCTTCTCTGCCTGGTCCTTCGTCTTTCGCGCTGTTTCCCTCCAATATGCCAGCTTTAGTGCTCCTTCCAAGAAGGCCATTTCCTCTCTCATGCTCACGCAGTTGCTGCCCTCCCGTTGAATTTCGGCTGCCTCCACCATCTCTGGCGTGCGCCGATCCCCGTCATGAAAAACAGCAGTGCACTGTTGATACAACGGTTTGCACCCACACTCCTGGCAATGAATGGCCAAATTTCCATCCCTTACCTTAGTGAAGAAGAACCTTACCGCTTATTCTTGACTAACACCACGAGTGACGCACACGGACTCCTGGACGGCTGAATAAAGACGTCGCGTAGCATTCCGTCAACCTGTTAACGGCCTCGCGTTCTCGCGTCGAAACTCATTACGGGCCTTGCCAAGCAGTCCTAACTTTCTTCAACTTCGTGGCGAACAGTTCACTGACGACAGAATAGTCGGCTGCAGTCTCGACGAGAGCGGTGACGTTGTGGCCACCGAGTAGTACGTCGAGGTCGCTAGTCTGTCGTTTTGCGTTGCCGTTAGGTCGCGGCGTAGGGTCACGGCTGCGTCGGCTTGTTCCGCTACTTCTACGTCGCGTCATCAGGTCTTTTTTCAGGCCGCGAAGATTCGTCGTCAGGGCTCCGTTTGGCCTGCGGTGCGCTCTTAAGGTTTCGTCGCGGCGTCGTCGTCGGCGGTGGAGGGTCTTCGGTATTTCGTCGTATGGAAACCCCACCTCTGTCGGTTGCTGCCCTTAGTTTTCCATATATGGGCTCGCGGAGCAGCCCCGGTTAGGGCCGTTGTAATGTTATCGCTGAGGGGACCGGTAGCGTCCTTTCGACGGCGAACGCGATGGACGTCGAGGTGTCCATTCAGTGGTGGCCAAGTAGTCGGCGATGTCGCGTGGCCGCTCACCACGCTGTGGACGCGGTGCGTTGGTGGTGAAGCCGCGTAGGCCCATCTGGCGTTACTGGCAGCGGCGGTAGGTGTGGCCCGCTTCCCCGCAGGGGTGGCAGAGCGGCCGGTTGTCAGGGGCGCGCCAAACGTCGGTTTTCCTCGGCACGTAGCTCTGGCCAACAGGCGGCCGGTATGGCGCGGGGGAGGTGGCGGCGTCTGGCGACGGTAGTGCAGCTGTGCGGCGTCCTGACGTAGGCGCGGAGGGGGAGCTTAGCGTCGGGCTGCAGCAGCGTAGGTCATGGCTTGCAGCTGAGGCTGTGCTGGCTGAGGAACACGCTATGACTGTTGAATTTCCTCCCGAACGACGTCGGCTATCGACGTCACTTCAGGCTGCGAAAAAGGTACAAGGTTTCGCAGCTCCTCTTGAACGATGGCTCGCATAGTAGTAGTAAAAAAAGTCACAGTTTCGCCGCAAGGGTGAATCAATGATTGCGATGGCAAGAAAAGCGGCCCGTGACGGACGCGCTGCTACGCTGCAGAAACATCTGCCCCCGGCAGCAACTACCGCGCGAGCAGACAGCGGAAGGGCAAAGGTTCTCCCTGCGCAAATAATAGAAGAAGCGAACGAGCTGGCCGACGACTTTTAAATGCGCCCGTTGCGCTCTTCGCGCCATCTCGCCGGTAATGAAGAAACGCTTATAAGCGCCTGCCGTCTCTGAGTACTGCGGTAAAGGGTGTGTATAGAACGCTCGCCGTTAGCTACCTGAAGGATCTGCGTTTTGTGACGTAGTGGTTAGCGCCACGCGTTGCGGAACGAGAGGTCGCTGGTTCGATTCCGCGCTTCGGAAGCATTTTTTCTGAATTACTTTTCTTTGGGATTTCTATAGGGAACCCAAGCTCAAGTTTGCGGCGCGACGACAGCGCCGCGGCTCTGTCGGAAAGCTCTGGAACGTGGCGCGGCCGACTCAGCCCCTTTCATGGTAGCGGTAGCGCACGTGCGCACGCGTTCTTCTCTCGGTGCGGGTAACTGGGAGGCCGTCAGCTGGGTACGTTGAACCGAGAGGCTTGCTGTGCGAAGCTGCGCACTTCCACGATGGCAGAAGCGACCCCGCGGAAGCGCAAGCGTGGTCCGAAGTATTGCGGTTTAGTGGCCAGCCACAACAGTGCAGACAAGGCACACGATTCACGTGTTAAACTGTATCGGCTCCCGGGCGTGTCGCACGAGAAATAAAGGCGGCAAGCGTGGATAGCTGACAGCGCTGTCTCGCCTTCTATTTTGGCTGTCTGAGTTCATCGCTTTCGTTCGTTCCGACTACCTGAATCGGTAAGTAACGGGGCGCATGCACGCAGAGACTACAGTAATGATTACTCGCTGTCTTCTCGCATTGTTAAAGTCCAGTTACGGTTGTAGGTGAAGCAACTTTGTGTTTTGATTCCCCGTGCTCGTGAGACCTACCGTCGTTGTTGAACGTTCACATTCGCGTTATACCGTTAGCGTTGCGCGGTTGGTTGAATTCACTGAACTCCGCACATTGTCAGAAGTTCGGCGCCTGCATTTCACGCGTCGGGAAGGCTGCTTTATCACGCCGGAACGGACGTCTGTGCATTTTCAGCAAGCTTTGACATCGTTCTGCAGGTTTGCTTTGTTTTTGTCACTTTATTGGGGTGATATATATTTAAGCCGCGAAATATAACTGGCACTTAATACATGCTTTGCAATTGCAACCTTGAAGTAACCACCTTCTGACTTTGTGCGATTTTCTAGCCGCGTTCACGCAACAGGTTTTATACGCCTGTCAAGTCGATATCATAAAAAGAGACTGCAAGCATGACACGAGAGCCGAAAAAACGAGGCGAGCAGTTCATCTTGCTTGACAGTGGTTGAAGCTCAGCTAGCTGCCTCGCGTCTTAATCGGCGGGTGACTCTCCAGCGGCACGGAGGACTTGACTCAAACCTTCTCAGGAAGCAGTGCCATGGCCGTATAATCTTTTTTTCGCACGCCGCAAACGTTTGTTCACGAAAGTACACGGCTGCTACTGTAAGCATGCCATATCAAAACAACAATAATATGATTCGTAGTCCACGCCGCAGAACATCGATAGCGTGTACGGCTTCATTTCGGAGTGCATGTGGACCATTATTCATCTTTAACATGACAGAATGAGACTTACCTCGAGATATACGTCCTACACGTTGTAATCGCGACTTGGGAAATGCATTTCGCTTTGAGTCGGGCGTGGTTGTCGTCGATCGTCTGCTCTTCACCGTTAACGTGATAGCCTTTCTCATTTTATCAAGTTCGCTTTTCGGAAGCGCCAGTCAAGCTTGAAGATCCTTTTGAAGCCGCACTGCACGCGGTACATTGTGAGACGCTGCAAGTGCACCGCGAGAGCTCTGCACGTGCACGGAAGCGAGCGGCAACGCGGTGGAGAGAAGGGAAAACGCTCGCTGATCACGCCCCAGTTTCTCTTTTTCTGCCAGAGATGGCGCTGCCTGTCAAGAGCAGCAGCGCCGCTAAGCGTTGCTTGGGAAGCCTATATATATAAATACACATACTTATATATATATATATATATATACGGTGCATGGCCGCGGCGACGGTGACGGCAAAAACCAGCCGACTGTCCATGTAATTGCTATCGCAATAAAACATTTATTGCCTATATAACGTTTCTTGGCAAGTGGGTGGGGCCCAGGGCTCCACTGGCCTTTGCGGCTAGCTGGGCTTGGTCGGATCGTTTCCCGCAAATTGTCGGAGCCGAGGCATGAACGGCTGCTGTCTTGAATTTGAGCTGCGATTGTACTGCCGGGTGCGCATTTCCAGCATCTTCTCGATCGCAGCTGCTTCCGACAGGAATTCCTCGACCGTCTTCGGTGGTCTTCGCATGACTCTAGCGAAGAGTTCTTGCTTGACTCCTCGAATGAGAAAACGGAATTTCTTCTCGTCGGGCATGGCAGGGTCAGCGTGGCGGAACAGTCGGGCCATTTCTTCAGTGAAGATGGTCCCGTTTTCGTTCGGGACTTGGACCCGGCCGTGTCTCCAGCAAGGCCGCCGCCCTTTCCTTTCGGACGACGCTCGTGAACGTCTGCAAGAAAGTGCTGTGAAAGAGGTCCCAGGTTCGAAGGAAGGACCCCCGATTCTCGAGCCATGTCCTTGCTGCTTCTTTCAGCTAAAAGTACACGTGGCGCAGCTGTCCTCGGAGTTCCAGTTGTTAAATGTTGAGACCCTTTCAAACGTGCCAAGTTAGGTCTCGGGGTCTTCACATGGCAAATCACGGAAGGTGGGTGACTCCCTTTGCGGCTGCATGACGATCGCTGCAGGGGATACTGCGGCCGTCATCGTGGCTGTTGTCTTCGTAGCCGTGGATTTTGGTCTTCCGGTGAGAGTCGTATTTGGG
>NC_051185.1:60382510-60402288 GCF_013339695.2 Rhipicephalus sanguineus
TCGTTTTCGCGTGCCTGGCAGCCTGCCGATGGCCCGGAATTGCCTGAAAGATTTCTTTCTGGCAGCTGGCACGACGGCGCGGTGCGTCACGCGTGCGGCCATCTTGAGTTGGACATGCGAAATTTTTGAGGCGCTCTTGCTCTCTCTTTGATTTTCTGTCCACTTCTCGCACGTTTCCGGATTTCACATTGTTTCCGCACCCAATTATTGTCGTCGGCGTTCTGAGCTGCGGCGTCGAGCATGTGCTTATTTATGAAGGTCGGGGAAACTTCAGTAATTTACTTGGTATGTTCTGCCACAACCCAAACAGCAGTGCTGGGCAGTATCGAAGATACATGTATCTCAGATACTATCTTAGATACTCTTTGGGTATCTTGTATCTGTATCGCGATACGTCTCGCAAAACGAGTATCTGTATCTGTATTTCCGATACATTCGGCAATGTATCGTGTACCTTAAGATACAAGATACTGCCATAAAAGCACCACCGTGCGAAACAATAAACGTCCACCGGAATTCTAGTTCTCAAGCTGATATTGCTGCCACTAAGCCACCTGAATAAAAGTAACGATAGTGGCATTGTTGCATATTTCCGCCAGAGCGCTCCAGCGAGCACAGGTGATGAGGTTTAGGCGTCCCTATTGGTGGAACAGAGTCACATGATGGCGCTCGAGCCATCTAGACAAAAACAAGCGTACGAACGTCTACGCGCAACCTATTTTTTTTCTATATTTGTCTTTCTTTTTAGTTGTGTTGATATCATGACACTGGTTCATAGCCACTGCACTCTCCTGCGTACTCTATAATGGTGCGGCGTCTTTCGCACAAGTTCTGATGCCGCTATACTGTCGCAATCTAAGTTTGTCTTGCGTGGTGCTTCGTTGCAAAGCCTCAAGAATGCAAGAATGGGGCTGCTTTGCGTCTCGCGGTTTCCACACATCAGCGATTTGAATGATCTCGTGGATGTATAAGCTTGACTTACATAAGTACGATGGGATCGTCTTATATGCAAAGGAGATTCTAAATAACGTCCCACTATCGGTGCCGATGTCAGGTGCAATAGAACAGGCATTTACGTAACCGGGAATATTCTGACGTACTGTGTCTTTGTTCTTTCAATGATAATTTGAAAGAACAAAGACACAGAGAAGTTCTTTCAATGATAATTTGATTGTTAGCACAAGTGCTCTCATTGCCCCTGTCCTCCGTTTGCATCCCGTACATTACCTAATACTCTGCATAGTTTTAACAGTGAAGGTGTTCTGAAAAACGTTCCTTGTTCGTCGAACCAAAAAACCATCATCATCATAAACGGCTATGTGCCACAGAGATGGGGTAAATCACCTTACTTCACCTTACTTAACACTGGTCCACTAAAAATGAAGAAGGCAACAGTTAGCCCCACAAATTGCTGCGAAGCGATGGCGGCGAGCCGAAGACCCTAAGTACGTACAACGAGAGAATACCAGGCAACGGGCGTACGCCAAAGACGATGGAAGATGCATGAGACCGATCAGCTTCGCTGTGTATCGAGCTTTGCGCGGCTTAGTGCAAGCTTTGAGCCATTTTTTTCGCCCGTCTGCTTATTGAATTATGTCATTTGTAACCTGCTGCTGAAATACGTTCTCTGCTTTATTCTTATTTTTTAACGGTCTGCGAACGTGGTTTTATTTCATATTTCGCGGGCTTTCTTTAAAAACCGGACAATATTCACCACGCAGCATGTACGCTGCGAAAAAAAAAATGGATCGGTTGTTTTAAATGCACACTAAACATTTTTACACCCTTAAGGGTGTAAAACGGGTGTTAATGACATTAACACCCTTTTTCGCATTGTACAACACCCTTTTTGCTCTATATACACCCTAAGAGAAGGGTGTGCGCGGAAAAAGGGTGTTAATGTCTTTCATAAGGGTGTTAATGGAAGAACGTAAGGGTGCACATTGAAGCATTAAGCTGCATCCATGCATGCATATTAAAATCGCATGCATTGCGCAATGCGTCTCTCGTTGTACTGCCTTTTCTAAGGTTACGATGTCAGTGACGTTAGAGAAACAAGGAAGTGGTGGAGCTATTGGCACAATGTTAGTTCTCGTGATATTATATTTGCACATAGAGAAATGACGAAGTATCATTGCTTTACAAAATACAAGACTCGAGAAAATGTACAAGAAAATCGGCAAACACTTCTTTTGCACAGGCTCGAGGTGTGCCCTACCGTTTCATATTTTCCACAATATATGCCAGC
Source organism: Rhipicephalus sanguineus (assembly GCF_013339695.2). Taxonomy (NCBI): domain Eukaryota; kingdom Metazoa; phylum Arthropoda; class Arachnida; order Ixodida; family Ixodidae; genus Rhipicephalus; species Rhipicephalus sanguineus. Next base: position 60,384,759 of record NC_051185.1, read on the forward strand.
CGCATGAACATTTATACGAGCTATTGCCAGCACCTATACAAATGTAGAAGCAATTTAAAACAAATGTTGAATTCATTACAAAGCCTTTCTGGGTATAAAGCTGTAAGTGGGACAGGATCTTCCCGCCGGCATGAACACTGTTTACAAGTTGCGGTATGAACGCTTTTAATTACTTGTTCATTTATCCAATAAGACAGACAAAAAAGAATTACTTTGAACAGACCAAGATATAGGATAATATAGTACAATTGTACATGTGGAATGTATACAACATAGAGCACGCAATTCTGACATACATAAATATATACATACATTGCACACTGATGCATAAAGTTTCACGACCCACTTGTTTAAGCGTGTGCATTGGGAAATGTATCTGTGTTATGAATTTTTCTTCCACAAACATTAAAGTAAGCCGAGGCCTCACTGAGGTTCATTAAACAAGATGGGAGACAATGACACTAGCCTTGCGGTAGTATTAGCCAGCTAACGTAAACATTATGGAAGCTAACTTTTCGACACCCGAATTCGTACCACTCATACCCATGCAAGGGAAACCTGCAGAGAAATCATTATCGGTTACATATACCATGCCAAGAACTGGCCGCACAATTCCTCCACGTTAATGATTTCCGCACAGAAGCACTTGGAAAAGGAAAGCAAAGATTCGCAAGGAACTCAATGTCACTTTAAGGGGACCCACATGAGTAGCAATAATGTTAGCACCTCGCTACCGAACGAGGAAGATGAGAACATAGGCGTGCTCAGAGTTCTCCATCAGTGGGGGGGGGGTATGTCTCACCGCAGCAACCCCCCTCCCCCTTCCTCTTTGTCGAGTCCTAAAAGAACAAAACAAGGTCAACCATGGATGCAAAAATGAAAATAAAGCGATGGCGTGCTTCTCCCGTCGGCCTCCGGGGATAAAGGTAGGAAGTAAATTGTGCTTCGAATTCAACGTCGAAGGTCCTCGGTTGCCATTATTGTCGAAGAGCATACGCAGCCGTAACCCCGCGCATTAAAGATGACGTGAGAGGTTCGACAAAGTAAATGTATTGGGCAGAATTGGCGTCCGCTTACAGATTACTTTCGAAAGCTGCTGCCCCCCCCCCTTCCTCCCTGCTTCCCTCCTGCGCAAACCTTTGGATGAGAGAGTTTCTAGGACACCGCGAACTCCATGCATGTATGCATGTCGCCTCACATGCTGCACCGATTTAGCGCAGCGCGTGCATGACCGCGCATGCTCGTAAAACTTACGGCAAGACAGTAAGTGCAAGTCATATGCTGTAAACCCAATGATGCCCGAATGCACGGCACGACGAACGCACTGCCAACTCCCATCCCACCGCTCAAGAGGGAGAAAAGACGACGGCAACTACGGGAGAGAGCGAGACCTACGCAAGCTATCACGCTATGACATCGTATTTGAAGTGAAGCTACACACACAGAGCGCCACTTTCAACAATGTTTATTTCGAAAACATCATAGTTTATATGCCCATCACGCGCTGTCACAAGTGTGTGTGCACTGTCCGCGGTCGTTGCCGCGCCTTGCACTTCAAATTTGCTAAACCAACAAGCCCAGTCTGCCATTCTTACAAACTATGCCATCGCCTCCGAGATAACGCACCGTCCATCTCGGAAACAAAGGTGCGCGCCATGGTGTGCGCTCCCTTTGCTCCTAGCGCTCCTGGCGATGAAAACGATCGGCAGTCACGTGATAGCGCGTAGGATCACGTGGGGTGTTTTAGCCTGGAAGCCGCGTCAGCCGCGTGGCCGCGCCGGCCGCGCTATGCTCCGGCTTCGTTCGCGTTTGGCTGTGGTTGTGCGGCGCCGTGCGGTATAGTTTGTTTTTCGTTCGTGTGCAGCGATGTGTTAATTTATATGTTGCGCAGCTGTTATTGATATGCGCGTGGTCTGATCTAAGCTGTTGCCCCTACGTTGTGCGTTAGCCGTGCGTATTCTCAGGGAAAGTGGCTGTACGCTGTCGAAAATGGATACGTCGAGATTCAGCCGTGCCATTGTGACGCCATTGTTGGCGGTATGGGATCTTGTCATCACGAATGTTCCAGGCGAGTACCTGTTTCTTCTTTTATGTTGTGCTTAGCGTTTGTGTCATGTGTCATTGTATGTACTGAGCGGTTCACTGCTAAATGGAACATGAAAGCTTGGCGGCCGCTGCCGCCTGCGACGAACATAGCGCAGGCGCAGCACGCGCTGTTCTGAACTCTTTCGTCCTTTCGTTGTTTGCTGTCGCGCCGGCCGCGCTTCGAATCCGCGCCTTGTTCTGTCTTAATTCGTGAAGCGAAACGTTTCAGCGTCGAAAGTGCGCCGTCCGCGGTGTCGGGTAGCGGCTGTTAGGCGCTTCCTGTTACATTTGGCTGTGCACCGCTGCGCACAACCATTTTGTCACTATCACAAAGTGCGTGTGTAATACTCGGATGTAAGTGAATGTGTGCCTGAGCTCGCACAATGCGGCGGGACACCTACCTAGGTTTTATAATAACAGGGTCTACAGCTGGGCTGCTTGGTGACTCATAACGCCCGTGTTAAGCTGCACACTTAACAGGGAAAATCTGTAAAAAAAACTTAAGTAAACGAAACACTCGCTGCCGCTACTTGTTCGTGTTTTCTCCGCGTTGTGCTGTTTCGGGTGTCGCTTCCCACACACACACATCATGATTTTTGACACGTGCAGTTTCACGTTTTCCAACCGTGCAGTTTCACGTTTTCCTGCGCAACACCGGCAACTTATTTTGACGGCCCATGTACTCAGCTTTATGGACGGTTTGCAGTCTAAGGGAAAGAATTCGTGGAACGAACAATAATGTACAAAACGAATAAAATTCACGTTTGTGTTTAGCACGCATCTCCTAAGGTTTCAATTTACAAACAATCGTTGTAATGCCAATTGCAAGCAATTTTTGTTCTTGTCTAACCGCATTTGATGTCAAGACTGCCATGTCGGCCTTTGATAGGTGGTGAAAAGAGAAGGGGGGAAGAGATCCTGACGTTGTGTCGGGGGCCACAATATACTGCCCCGCGAGCCTCAGGTTGCCGACCCCATGTTGTAGAATATTCTTCGTACCCGCTCCTCTCCTATCAGCGCAGGTGCCGCGGGTGTGGAAAGTATCTTGTTGGGTCGGCACCGCGAGAACCAGCTGTTTTAGTTTCCGCGACGGACGCGCACTTCGCGGTTCATCACAAGGAACGAAGGTGGCAGCCAATGGCGGTCAGTTGCATTTGGCTCGTCACCTATTTAAGCCGTGCAGCACGCATATAAAAGCGTTGTGGCAGATGGCTTCATTTTCTGATGGTGATAGGGCTGTGCCGTACTGGAAAGTTCATAGATGGCCGTAATCGCGTTTTTCGTGCTTTCCGGTGTTTATCTGTAACGGCGTTGCCGCGTGCATTGGCGCTGAAGTCACACTTAGTGATAGTCCTTTCGCTTTCCCACAGGACGAAAGACCTTTTCCGTGGCGTCGGCCATATCACGAGTGGAGGGGCGCGGTTAATCTTTCCGCGACAAATCGTGATCGCGGCATGCGCCAAACGGTAGGCATACGGCCAGCCACTACGACAGGGTATAGTCTTGGTTGGCGATTCGTCGCAATTACGTTTTAACCTTAGTAGGCTTAGAACGATTACGTGTTAGTGATGTCTTACTTGAAAAACAAGAATGCGTAGCACTGAAAAGTCTTCATTTGTCCGAATATTCGGAAAAGCGCGATTTCGCATTTTTTTAGTCCAATATGCTAATTAATTATATATAACGGAAATAGTCGACTCGTATTCGAGATTCCGAATGCTTGCGCACACCTATGTACTACCGATCAAGCACACAACTATAATTCTTATTAAAGGAGAGTAGTTGTTCGAGAGCTAGTTTCTTTGTTAGACAGAGCCAAATGAAACTAACAGCCAATTAAATCAACCTTCCTTCGCTTAATAAAGAAGTTATTACTTAATAATTGTCTGTTGGTTTCATTTGTTGCGTATATAAAAGTTATTACAGCACAATAGTTCGCCTAGGTTGATCACATAGCTAGTAGGTGCTCCATATAAACAATTCTTTCCAGCTCGTAAAACAAAAGCAGCTGTAGAAAAGCTTCACCACTGTGTGCGCCTTCTTTTTCTAATGCACAGGGAGACCAGTAGCACCCATAGCGTCAGCTTTGTTCCCTTTGCCGTTTGTTCCCTGCGCAACCGATTATGCATGCCATCACACTGCCACACAATTTTTTGCAGTGTACTACATGGACATTAATGAGCGATATACTGTAGTGAACGGGTCTGAGGAAGTTTGTGAGTATTCACGTTGTATTAGTGCGCGAACACACAAGGACACAATAAATAGCCAACGCATGTTTACCATTGTGTTTGCGCTGTAGTACGAGGTGCATATGCAGTACACACTCACTATGCCTTTTATTTTTCAATGCAGGGTGACATTCTTGCAATCCCTGTGCTCCATCTACTGACAGTGGTATTTCACAGTTGTCATGTGCTGCATGAAATAGACAGTGGTGTTCCAATGGGTCCAAGTGCATCTACGTGCGGTTTTGTGGATTTCCCCTATCTCGAGGTCAAATATGAACATTTTCTGTTAAGGACGATGAAACGGCTTGCTTTATGAAAACGCCTGTTTCAGTTTTACAATTTTTAGTACAACGGGCGATTTTCGGCATCTGTTTGCTTGGATTATATTTTTAGTGTTGATATAATGCGAACGTCTGTTGTTGGTTTTCGAGCACAGTAAGAATGTTTTAGATTTTTTTACTATTTTAATTGCCGGGTAAATTTTGTGCTGGTGAATTTTAATTCTGATCAACTTGCACTCTGTGGTGAAACTGTTTCTCTTGAAAATTATGTGCAACATTCAAGACAAGTTCTGCTTTAAGAACCGTAATGATGCTGCACTAGTATCACTGCAAATCATAGCACAGAATGTGATGTATGCGCTGATACACTTATGGACAGAGCAGCAGAGCGCTGTTATGTATTTCTGTGCCTCTGTGTATAGGTTTTCGTTAAAAGCAGCGCAGTACCAAGAAGCACAAGCTTCAACACCTGTCACCTCTAGTAATGTTCGCCCAATAATTTCAGTATATTGTACCACTTGAAAGAGGCGTTAAACTTGCATTACTGCAACTTTATGCAAGAAATTTAAAGTTTGGTGATTTATTTTCACTTATAGTGCAGTTGTAATCTTGGTTGATTTTGGGTTGATTTTTCACTTCATCAAGAGCAGAATACAGGGTGTTCAGAAGTCAGCTTTATTGCTTTTTTTTTTTATTTCAGCACCGGGAGGTACGTTATAATCACCTTTGCTGATAAGTTATGTATCCATGGAGTCACAGTGAGACAATAAATATCGCTGTCAGCCGCCCAGTTAACTATGACTGAATGAAGTACTTCTTAGTGACTGCAGCATGCGGGCATTTTTGTATTCAAAAGTTGGAGGCGGTCGCTTTTCTACGCAGTTACACTTAGAATAGTTCTTCTAGCATGTCTGTGCTGCGAGATATCTTGCTGCAAATTTTCATTGCGATTTGTATTATTACACATGCAAGACGGTGAGCGCTGGCGCAAAGCCCCTCTCCCTCCCCCCACGCTGTTACTACCGGCTGGCGATAGCAAGCAATTACTGCTCGTCACATCACGGAGGAATATTGCGCCGGTCCACACCGCCCTGCATGCGTGATTATGCAATCCGCCATCAAACTTTGCAGCGAGATATCTCGAGCACGGACATGCTGGAATTCTTTCTAGTGGAACCGTGTAGAAAAGAGACTGCTCCCAACTTTTCAGTACAAACGTGCCCGCTTGCTGCAGTCACTAAAATGTTCAGTATTGAATCTTAGGTAATTTGGTGGCTGACAGCAATTACAATTGTCTCACTTTGTGTCCCCCTGGATACATGTCTGCAAAGGTGGTTTTCACATTCTTTGCAGTGCTAAACTTTAAAAAAACCATAAACCATAACTTTGAACACTGGTATTGTAACGTAAAGCTGTCGTTTTACTGTACAACTCCCCACAGTTGACGTCATTTTTTTATATTGTAGTTGTGCGTTGATATTAGAAAACATTTTAGAAGTATATAGTATTGAAATGGGCTGGTGCAGAGATTTCAATTGACGGGATCAACCTACTGAACAAAATATTTACAATGCAATGAAGCTACTGGCTCGAAAACTATTTTGAAGCGAAGTTGTATTCTTGGAATACTATTTCGTCCTCTCTATTATATTCAGTATCGAAGCATCACATATACTTTTCACAAGGCCCGTATATAGCCAGGAGGCAGAGGGGGCCATGCCCCCCTCCTGAAATTCTGACGGAGGGGGATGTTTTACCGAAAAAAAATATGAAATTGGGTGTTTTTCAGGGCTTTCAGCAAATGCCTCCCCCCGCCCTGCTCCCTCCGCGAAAAAGGTTCCTGGCTATGGGCCTGCTTTTCACAATGGCTTTTTAATACAATGCTATATAAAAAAATGCATAGTAGGATTCAGTTACTGTTTTAGAATTCGAATTTTGGTATCGCCTTCGTTAACGTTTCCATTGTGTGTGTGTTTTTTTTTTTTGCAAGGCCATAAAAACTAAAGTTTACATTCTTTCATATTTCTTTTTCATACACAAATTGTTTTCAAGTATCAGGCACCCTCATTGGCAGGTTCGGTCAGTTTATGTTGTTTGTTGTCAAAGTGCAGACATGCAAATTTTGTTTTTTTTTTTCAATTTTTCATACCTTTCTGTATCACAGGAGACAATAAATATTTTACTTTTTTTTAAATAAAGCGTTATGTCTGGCAGACCAGTGTGACTGGATGTGCAAGCCATATTAGGCATTGCTTTGTACATATGCTCGTACATGATGTTGTATATACATATGTATATGTGTGTGCTACTTCTGATTTCATTTCATGATGCTTAATATGCAGCACAACTGGGTGATGACCGAATTTGAAGCTTCAGATGGACACACGAGGCTTATGCATGGACCACTGCAGAATTCACTAATTCGGTGTGCCTTTCCCACCGAGCCTTCCTTATGCGAACACGACCTTTGCCAAACCAATATGAAGACGCGTTTGTGCAAAGGAAACAGACTCGGTAGTACACCCCGAATTAATGATATCCGCAGGAACACATTAATGACGCCCTTTGTGACCACCTGAAGCTTCTGTTTCGGGCATTAAACATCACGCGAAATGAGTGGTGTACACCCTTCCAACACCCATACGAAAGGGTGTTAATACGAGCTAACACCCTAACACCCCACAAAATTTTTGCGGAACACCCTTCCTCTAGGGTGTTAAATTAACACCCTAATTGAAGGGTGTTGTCAATAACACCCTAAGGGTGTCCGTCTGGCGACAAGCCGATTTACACCCCTAAGGGTGTAAAAATGTTTAGTGTGTGCGCTCTACGATGTGTCGAAGCGCAGTTGGCCCTAAAGTGCATATTAAAGATGTCGCAGTATTGACCTTATTTAATTAACCTGCTAAGCTTATTACTAAACGTGCCATAACGAGCGCCACATGACGGTAAACCAAATAAATACCTTTGGTGTCATTCAGCGGCAATTAACCATATTTTTTATAGTTGGTTCTACTTACGTGAAACACCGTGTACACTTATTCACACTGATTGTTTAGTACGGAACCACCTTGCTATATGACTTACATATATTGGTTTTCCTTTGTCTAGGTCACCTTAAAGTATTCTTATTGTCACAAATATGTAGGTAGCAGAGCCAGAAGTGGCAATAGTGTGAATAGCAGTGATAACCTGCGCGCTTTGTGCCTCTAGAACAGGTCTGAGGCGTTTCCTGGCCGCTCAGGTTCTCTCGAAGAAGTGGTAAAAGAGTGCACGTTAGTGAATAGGCTCCCAGCGAACGCTTTACGCCAGCAGATAAGTAAAATATGAAAAATCACTGCAGTTTTATGTCCTCAATTAATTATGAGCGCCGACTCTGTAGTTAATCGTCTTCACACGATGCCTCACAAACAATATCGCTACCAACGTTGTTGCTGCTCTACACCTGTCGGTGGATGCGGTATTACGAAAACAAAAATACGCTTGCGGACAAGGTAAGACTGCACAGCGGTATTTGCGTAATTGTGTGGAGGCTTCTTAGCGTGTATCCACACGACGGACTTATCCGCGGAAATCTCGTCCGCGGACGATCGTTCCGCCGCCCGTCCGGCTGGAAAGCACATCCAGACGACGGACGAAGCGAGTAGACGGACGCGCCGCAGCAAAAAAACATGGCGGCACTGTCTGAAGCGAGAGCTGCCCGCTTCGAATCTTTAAGCTCTTCGTAGCGCATTGCGTGGGCTATTAGTCCCAAACTGACGATTGTGTCGGCTTTAGGTTTGTGTCCTCAAGCTTCGCCGGCAACGTATTCATGACAATTCGGTACTGTTTCCAAGCGCCGTACTCGTTTTCTGAGAGCTGTAGGCTTAGCGAGTACCTCTATTGGCAGAACATGAGCTCGGTGATCTGCGATAGCTACCAAATCTCAGAGGTCATAATAATGTGCGAATGCTTGCTTGTTCCATTTTTCTCTAGATGGCGCGAGCAGTCTGAAAGTCGAAAACACATTCATCGCTAGCAAAAGTATTGAAGGTTTTTACGTTTCCGTCTATGGCACAGAGTTTCTAAGTTGAAGATGGAGTTCGAAAGAAAGCGACGATTAGTTGCAATGGCTGTTGCATTACCAGAATTAGACGGTGAAGCGCTCTTCTTTCTTGCAAAAAGATCTTGTTGGCAAAAGGACTACAAGCATCTGTGTATACAACACCAACTGTACGGTGAGCTTTTTGTTAGTGACACCGAAGAATACAGGAGGCTGCTGCGAGTGTCAAGAGAGCAGTTTGTTCAGTTGCTGTCGCTCGTGGGACCTCGCATAGAACGACAGGACCCCGTGATGCGGCGAGCCATATCAGCGGAAACAAGGCTGCAGGTTGCGCTACGGTACCTTGCTTCGGGCAAGTGTTGCACGTCTGTGCATTTCTACTCGAAACATAGCTCCTATTTGTTGCATCCGAGACTGTTCAGTTTAACCTACGCGCAGATTTGGAGAGCCTCGCTTTTAAAGCAGCCATTACGTTGTGTGTTGGAAAACGCCTACAAGGTCTAAAATAGATAGATATCTGGCAATAATAAAATAAATCTTCATCGGCTAAATTTACGAAACCATACGAGAAAAAGAAAAAGCAGCGCTTGTTGCTAGACCTATAATGGCACCCTCGGCTAAATCTGCTGTGGTATTCCGCGCGAATCCGAATGCGAAAAAGAGCTTGGCATTTTCCGTCCGCGACGTGCGCGGACGAGGCACGGATGGCACAAATCCGTGACGCGGGGTCACGTGATGCGCCGTCCGCGGCGGAAAAGACGGATTCGGTCCGTCGTGTGGATACACCCTTAATGACGTTCTTGCAAGCAGATGGCAACTTACTAGTTGGTCGTCAAGTAGAGCCGCGACACCCATAAATTACAGAAGTGTCACACAAAAACCACTAACAGCGCAGCGGTTAAAGAGCTGTCATGTTAAGCAGCCAAACAAACCCCGATAGGTTGTTTAGGAATTAAAACTAATACACCTTGAGCAAGAAAGTTTGCATCTCGTGATACAAATAGGTATTTTGTTAAAATTAAACAAAGTTCATCGCAGTTAAGAAATTTTCAAGTAACCACAGTTCTACATAGGCCTTTGCTGCTTCATTATATAAGTCTATAATAGAAAATTTGCATATGTATCGAAGTATCTTAAGATACAATTGGAAAGTATCGTATCGGATACAATTATTACGGATGTATCTTGTATCTGTATCTCAAATACTTCTTGCCCGAGTATCTTGTATCGTATCGCGATACAATTTCAATGTATCTTTGCCCAGTCCTGCCAAACAGGTATCTATCTATCTATCTATCTATCTATCTATCTATCTATCTATCTATCTATCTATCTATCTATCTATCTATCTATCTATCTATCTATCTATCTATCTATCTATCTACGTCTGGGTGCTCTCATGATCGCCTCCTTAACTTGGTGCAGTCCAAAATTGGCATGGGAGGGTAACAGGGTTTGACGAATACGACGGTCTGGTCATGACATGAATAATGTGAAAATTCTGTCGCGTACTTCGTCAAACACTTTCCTTCAGATGCGTGTGGCACATACCCGTATAGCACATACCACGGCAAGCGGGTATGCGCTACAGTTGATCGACAGATTATATCTACCTAGGAACAGACATAGCTATTTAAAAAGAAATTACACCATTTTCCGCTAAAGGGGACCAAGAGGCGATGGGAAGCCGGAGCTCTTGCACGATCATGTTCCGTTGGCGTTCTTTGGGCATGCTACCGATCTCGCGTCGTGGAACGCGAAGAGGCGCGTCTTGTCTTCCCTCTAGCCTGGCCGTTAATTCTCACAGGGTGAGCGGGGAACGTGGTCGGCAGGCGTGCGAGAGGGGGACAGCTTAGGAGGGGAGAGAGAGGGGGAGGGGACGCGCATGCGCTGGTGCTCATCGCGGCGTTGCGCAGGAGAGAATTTCGGCATGTCTAACCAGCGCCCTCTTTGGTCTAGCCCGTGTTTCAGAGAAGAGTGAAAAAGGTGAGGGGGAAAGTGGAGAGGGTATGCGCATGCGCAGTAAGGGTGGTCACGGCGCACACCACCACCACCGGATTGAACCCCGCCATAAGATACTTCACATCTAAAATGACTTTGCGCTAAACAGGCCACGAAAGGATGCCTTTGTGAAGACGCAAAGGAACGACACAACCAACAGTACTGTGGATGGAGCCAAATGAAAGCAGGCACAGCTCGCTTAAGTCATCCTACAAAGCCTCCGTGAAAGGTCTAGCTGTATCTAAGGGTCCGGCTGCCTGTGCAAAATAGATTTACTTATGACCTGCGCAATCAAATGCACTACAAAAAGCAAATTACATATACACTTTATCCTTTAGGCAAACGACTACGAGATGAGGACAGTGTTTGGAATGGTGCCGATCAAATGCCTGCTACGAAATTATCTCCAAACCAAGGGCAAGATTTACCGAAAAGAGGTACCGATAGCCATAACAATGAATTAATGAATAAATCAACAATTGAACGAATGAACGAACGAATGAATGACTGAATGAATGAAAAGCCGAGGCAAAATCATCTTTGGGAGTCGTTCAGGAGGCTTTATTAACCTCATTGCTGTAGCCTAAGCAATTGCAGGCGTAGCGGTTGATTGTGGCTGGCCAACGTCGAATACCCTAGAACGCTCAAATAATTTCAAGCAGTCAAAGCCACGTCATAATTACGGGCGGCCACCAGTTTCTATTCTGTTTGTGTATCTTCTATTTTCATGAAATTTGTGCAGTTTTACATGTTGAGGACCGGCAACAAAATAAAAGGAAGACAAAGCGTATTTTAGCCCAGCGGTTAAGACACTCCTCTTCCGAGCGCGGGTGCCTTGGTTCGCAACCCAGCACTACCAAGAAAATTTGGTTTATTTTATAGATTTACCTAATTTTTGCAGCGATGATCGTGTTATGCGACATCGGGACGATTGGACAGGCAGCCTTCTCGTTCAAATGGCGTAGAAAATTTTAAGCATATAAACGCTCCATTTCGCCATCTACAAAGTGAAGAGGCAAGAGTACAGAGGGCAGGGGAGGGACAGTTATCTTTGCTTTGAAGCTCCTCAGGCGTTCTTCCAAAAAACGCTGGCAGGGTTGCTCATGAATTCACTTAAGACATCTCGATGGCGAAAGCCTTCTTGTTTTTCTTCTCAGTCGATGTATTCATCCTACCCCGCCACCCTTCGAAAGCTTTCTGCGCCAAACGTAACGTGGTTTTGTACTGCCTCCAAGATCGGACGCACCTCACCTGATTTTGCAATGCCTCTGTGATAGGACCACTTTTGACCAAGCTACGATGTCGTGAGATGACGCCATCATATGACGCTTAGTCACGAGACGTCACACTGGCGTCATGATGAAGTGGCTATGACGCCGCACAATTTGGTGAGGTCATCTTGACGTCATATGGTGACGTCATCACGTGATGATGATCTTGTGCATTACTCACCCCGACGCCGCGGAATGCCGACGCCGACGGTAGTCTGGCTACGCGGCGGCGAATCCGTTTTTCACGGGTTGATCCGGAGCAAGTTCCCGCCTTCGACTAGTAGTCGTTTCAGAGCAACTCGCACGGCGCCTGATTGCTGTCATTTGCTCCGCCGCCAAGTCGCATATTCGGCCGGAAATGGAACGAGTGGGATACGTCACTCCCGTCAGTTTCCAAGCAACTGTTGCCGCGCTTTGCGGAGACCAAGGTTGCCATCAAAACGTACAAAGCGGAAGCGAGAGTAGTTTCACAAACTGGTTTACGTGGCGAGCACATAACGAACTTATGGTGTGATCTCACGCGGAGCGTCCCACGTTTCATTCGCAGATTCGGTTTGCTGCAATCCGAGTGGTCGATACAGGATTTCGGCGGCTACTCTGGATGTTACAGTTAAAAAAAAGTAAGGCGCCTTCGTACTATTGGCGCCGAGCCTGAAAGAACAACGGAGCTGGTGGGCCTTCCTTGTCTGTCTTTATTTTTCTCTTTATTTCTTCCTGTCGTTCTTTCTCTTTCTCCCTTTTTTGCTATCTCTTTATTATCTCTCTTTCTTTCGATTTCTTTCTCGCTCTATTTCTTTCCATCTTTCCCCGTTACTTCTATCTTGATTCGTCACAAGGTTCCATTTCTTTCTCTCTCTCTCAGTGTCTATTTACTATTTCGTCTTCCTTTCTACGTCTTTCTTTCTGTACATTTTGTATCTCTCTTTCTTTTTCTCTCTTGCTCTCCGCTTCATCCATCTCTTTTTTTTTTTGTCTGTTTCTTTCTGTCTCTTCTTCTCGCTGTGTATTTTTTCTCTCTTTCTATCTTTTTCTCTTCCGTTTCTTTCTTGCCATTTCTCTCTTTCTTTATATCTCTTCGTTTACTTGTTTCTCTTTATCCCTCTCTGTCCTCGGTGTCTCGCCCATCCACGTAAATGCTTCCCACGCCGGAGAGCGCGCGCCGGGCGCACATATTCGGGCAACAAAGGAGCAAATGAGGGAGAGGACGAAGACAGCGCGCGGGCCGAGTTATTGCGCAGAACGCGTTAAAACGGCAGAGGCCATTCATGATCATGATGTTTTTTTCGTGAACGTGTAAAGGCATAACGAAAAGCATAACAGCTACGATGTAAAGCGCAATTACACACAAACACTACATGCGTACTCGAACATATGGCGAACACGTGTGCTGCCGCCTCAACTTCGCACATGTGAGTCTTCAAGTCAACTCATGAGTTTGCGCCTTTGCGCTATACCCGTCAGCAAAGGGTGCCTTTATAAAGGCAGTAAACAAAACGAAGGAATAGGCAGCACCGTCAACGGAGCCGAAGTTAATAAGGCGCACCTAACTTAAGTCATGCTGAAAAGCCTCCATGAAATGTCTAGCTCTATCTCTGAGTTTGGATGCCTGTGCAAATTTGCTTTTCTTAAAACCTGCGGAATGAAATGTAATATGAAAGTAAATTGTGATTAAATATTATCCTTTAAGCGAATGACTAAAAGGTAAGGAAAATACTTGGAATGGTGCTTGGATTGTCTGCTACGAATTCGTCCCCAAGCAAAGGGAGCGATCTAGCTAATGAACTGATAGCCAAATGAATCAATGAGTGACTAATCCAGAGAGAATCCCATCTGGGAGTCGTTCAAGGAGGTTTTCTTAACCTCATTGGAGTTGCCTAAGTTATGCGCAGGCATAGATGAGGAGCAGGATGACTGTTTAATATAAGAATGCGGCGGCCTCGGTGGTGCGGGTCCCACGTCTAGGCCTCACCCAGGAGCCCTTTGGCCCTGGCGGCGTCCTCAGCTCGTCGGACGCCCGGAGCTCTTCCTCTGGATCTGTGCTGAGCGGCACGATCTCCCACTGCTCATTATTAGAATTGCGTCACCCTGTCGGACCGCCTTTGTACAGGGCCACATAATCTGAGGTAGGTACGCCCTTTCTTTACGAAATTTGCACCTGTCGGCTTACTGACCCGGGTAATATTGGCTACAGGCCACTGGCTTCCTCGAGCCGCGTTGCGAGCCGCCTCGTTGCCAGGAAGGGAGGAGTGCGCAGCCGCCCAAATTATTTGGATTTACTTTGGTCTCGAAAGTTGACGAAGATCCCTTGTTCTTCCGGCGAGATTCACCCTGTGGCAGAATTTCTCACTGCGGCCATGGAGTCGCTGATTACATTTTTTGCTTGCGTGGAAGCTATTACCAATGCGTTAGCCGATTCTTGCGCACCTTCCACGCTGCCGGTTCGAATCTTGTCTCTAGCCCTTAGGCCACCGTCGCTACCTAATATCGCATATAACGAAGTAATTTATGGTCTTCATGCTACTTCGTTCAACTTCGAGGTTACACTGTTTATCAACCCGTCGTAGCCTGCTCACTACTGTGCTCATCCGCTTATGTTTAACTGCTATGTCGCACTGAATATGATGACCTTGGGAACTGCGATTGTTGAATTCGGCTGTAATGGCATAGTTTTACGCTGTGGTTTAATAAAACTCACAGGGTCCCTCACGCACTCGCCTAAGATGACTCAAAGTGGAAACCAAACTTCTTTTTTCTCTCAGTCGATGTATTGATCATCCCCGTCCTCTTCCAAAACGTTTCTGCACCTCACGTGGTTACGCACTGCCTCCGGGATTTAACCAAGCAATGATGTAATGTCGCGACGTCAACATGTGAAGTCACGTTTATGAGGTCAAAGTGACGTGACAATGACATCATATGGTGTAAGCATCACGATACGATTTTCGCTTCGCTCATGTTGACGCCGCCTACTTGGAAGGCACAGTACGCTATCTTGGAACTTAAAAGGCGCAGTACCCTACTACATCCCTGCCACGTCTGAAAACTTCCCCGGACCTGGCAATTTTCACTACAGAAAAAGTTAATGACACGGCTGTTCACGAACTTACCCGTTCGACTGCCAGGGGGCGGTGCCTTGAGGTCAGGTGATTCTATCATTGTGACTGACTTGGTTTGGTATTCCAGTAGGCACAATTCTTCTTATTCTTTGAAGTAATTGCAGCTGTTACGTATCAGACCTACTGAAGGCCCACTACACGGCAAGTGGTAAAAACCTGCGCGGAAAAAGGAAGAGAGGAAAGCTGTCACGGATTGTGAAGTTTTTTTTTAATTTAGACGATTTGACATTCGACATGCGCGCACCGCACATCTTGGGCTATTATTCGAATGTTTGCCTGTTTTTGTATGTTGCGACGTGAATGAAATAAATTTGGAAGCGAGGCTAGTCGTTGACTTAGGTGTCTGGTAGTGGCACCTGTACGTCAGCGTTCATGCGCCCTTGATTTAAGTTTAAGTTTGTGTTCCACGTGCTGACGAAGCGGATCTATGAGGCCATGAAGAAAGACGAGCGTGGCATGGATCTGTTCCGCCAGCTGTTCACAAGAAAAGCGGCTACACTTTAACACTGGTTTGAGCAGCTGAGCTTAAAACGAGGGACAAAAAGATGACAGGCAAGGACTTCGCTGCATTAAAAACTGAAATTTTATATGTATGCGTGCGGCTGAATGAATAACCAAAACGCGCACAGACACCAACTAGTATCTAACAGCGCTTCGCGCCTGGTGTCGTTTCCATGAACTAGCGTCTTTACATGTCAGAGAGATATGAACGTTCTTTTCTTGTCGGTACCACTGACGCTGCACTGACGCACGTGCTAACTTCCTTCTCGAACTATATGGCTTCTCTAAGCGGGAGATAAAAATAATCCAATTTCCTTAAACCAGCGTTTTGTCGAGTTACGCGGGATGGTATCCAAAAGAGTTAGCTGGTAGCCTTACTTCGTCTAACATTACAATTTCTTGCTATCGCATTCGTTGCTTCGCCTATAAGCGAAAAAGTCATTTTTATAATCCATGTAAACTTCTGCGGCTGTGCTGTCGTAACTTAGCCTGCAGAGCGGCAGGGCGTGCTGGGCTGACACTTATTTTTCAACAATCGTACAGCGCACTTCCCAATTTAACGGCTGCTTCGCTAATTGCGCCAGTACAATGGATTGATGATCCGAATCCTTGGGAGGGTTATTGCTTCTAATGGCGCAAGTGAGGCAAACAAGAGGTACAGTGCCACAAAAGGCTGAGCCCCAATTCTAACGAAGCGACAGCTAGTCCGTAGTTAGTCGTAAGAAAAACAGACTAAAGCTATGGCGCTTTTCAGTGGGCGATCCGGAGCAGGATTTCTTGCTTCGTGGTGGCGAATCCGTTTTAAGTGCATAGCAATATAGGGGACCGGCTTGTCGTCAATCTACATTCTTATGTCGCATGGTCACGCAACGGTCAATACGTGGCCTACAACACAGCTAACAATGCTCAAAACCAGTGCAGGATAAAATGTCAAATTGTGAAATTATATAAACCACAGAAATAAACAAGAATCGCTCGCAATAATTTACCTAAAATCGAGAAAAACGCTTCTCAAGCATCCGGCTCAAAGCCACATGGCGCTAGAATGGGTGCCGCCGCCTCGGCAAGTGCGTGATGACCAAGGGGATCGCTGGGTTGCCCGTGCTACTCATTTCCTCGGGTTTCACTGCTTTAGGCGCAGGATTTAGAACTACACGAAGACTACACAAGAACGACCGTAGCGCAGGCAGTTTGTTAACTGTTTATCCGGTGCAGATGCGCGCATTCAAATGGTCGTTTCTCAGCAAGTTGCTCCACGCCGGATCGCTCTCATTTGCCAAGCCGCCAAATCGCGGATTTCGTCGGAAATAGAACGAGCGGCATATGTGACTTCGGTCAATTTGCAAGCAACTGCAGTTGCCCTTTGCGGCGACCAAGGCTGTCATGACAACGTACACAGTGGAAGCAGGAATAGTTTCAGCAACCGGTTGAGTGGAGCTTTCTTCAAGGGAAAGTGGGATCTTGGAGCCATATAGTTTCCTAAAATTAGCTAGAGGGAACTCTGGCGCTGCGATCGTTCAGCCACCGCGAGAATGATGGGTAGTAGAAGAATTTGCCTAGTCTTCGCGCTTGCGGGCTTCGTACGCACTTGTGGCTTTGTTTATTATTCGCTTTTCGTATTGTTTCGAGGGAAAGAACGGATCATTGTGAATTTCGTGACCATATTTGAACTGGTGAGCCTAAAAATGTTAAGTGGCGGAATGGAATTGCTGAACGTTGGTTGATCTTCGTCCTGCGATAAAGTGGATGCAGGCGACGCGATGCCAAACGGAGCCGACAGAATGAAGTTTAGACGAAACCGTGTACTACCCATCATTCCCATGCTGGCTGAAGCGCCATGTGTTTCAGCTCCCATAGACACTAGCGCCACAGTTTCCTCTAGTGTATTTATAGAAAACTGTGCTTGGAGCTTCTATGACTGGGGCCCTACGCCCAGAGCTCCACTGGCCTTAGCTGTCTGGCGGCTTTGATCCAGGAGCGCGAGCTGCAAATCGGGTCACGA
>NC_051185.1:60402388-60418123 GCF_013339695.2 Rhipicephalus sanguineus
CAAGCATCCGGCTCAAAGCCACATTGCGCAAGAATGGGTGCCGCCGCCTCGGCAAGCGCGTGATGACCAAGGGGATCGCTGGGTTGCCCGTGCTACGCATTTCCTCGGGTTTCGCTGCTTTAGGCGCAGGATTTAGAACTACACGAAGACTCACAAGAACGACCGTAGCGCAGGCAGTTTGTTAACTGTTTATCCGGTGCAGATGCGCGCATTCAAATGGTCGTTTCACAGCAAGTCACGCCGCGCCGGATCGCTCTCATATGCCATGCCGCCAAATCGCGGATTTCGTCGGAAATAGAACGAGCGGCATATGTGACTTCCGTCAATTTGCAAGCAACATTAGTTGCCCTTTGGGGCGACCAAGGCTGTCATGACAACGTACACAGGGGAAGCAGGAATTGTTTCCGCAACCGGTTGAGTGGAGCTTTCTTCAAAGGCAAGTGGGATCTTGGAAGCCACGGAGTTTCCTAATATTAACTAGAGGGAACTCTGGCGCTGCGATCGTTCAGCCACCGCGAGAATGATGGGTAGTAGAAGAATTTGCCTAGTCTTCGCGCTTGCGGGCTTCGTACGCACTTGTGGCTTTGTTTATTGTTCTTTTTTGGTTTTGTTTTGGGTGAAAGAATGGATCATTGTGAATTCCGTGACCATATTTGAACTGGTGAGCCTAAAAAGATTAAGTGGTGGAATGGGACTGCTGAACGTTTGTTGGTCTTCGTCTTGCGATAAAGTGGATGCAGGCGACGAGGAGCCAAACGGAGCCGACAGAATGAAGTTTAGACAAAACCGTGTACTAACCATCATTCCCATGGTGGCTGAAGCGCCATGTGTTTCAGCTCCCATAGACACTAGCGCCAGAGTTCCCTCTAGTGTATTTATAGAAAACTGTGCTTGGAGCTTCTATGACTGGGGCCCTACGCCCAGAGCTCCACTGGCCTTAGCTGTCTGGCGGCTTTGATCCAGGAGCGCGAGCTGCACCTCCGTGTCCGAGCTGGCAAGTTGTGCGGCCCGCTGCTCCGTACGAGGTATTAGATGCTTGCCGAGAAAATGCGCTAAGTCGCTCGGTTCACGATCGCACCCCCACGAGATGTGGTAGAGAGTCAATCTACCGCCACACCACGGACACACGGCCGGGTAAAGCGTCGGATGTATCGCATGTAATTTCAGTAGATGCGGGAATACGTCCATCTGAATTTTTCGAAGGTCGGCGGTCGCTTCCGCATTGAGGGATCTGTGAGGCGCACCACATTTTTTCGCGTGAAAAGATGAGCAGGAATCTCCCTATGTCGAGTTGGTACGGTCAACGAAATAGAGGGATTCTCGGGTCGGTTACAAAATGCGCGAGCTAGAGCGTCCGCACTATCGTTGCCCTCGATCCCTGCGTGTCCCGGGCACCAGATCAACCGATGGTGGCGAGAGTTTGGGTCCTATCAGCTTCGACACCATAGCGACAAGGCGGCCATTTAAAAGAGCCGACAGGCCTCCTGGGAGTCGGGTAGAATATTTACGGTTCTCCTCTATGCTCCTGAAACCTTACCGCTAAAGCTATGGCCTTTGTCTCTGCCTTTGTGACCGAGGTCGTCCGCATGAGGACACTCGTCAGAAGCTTCATGTTGTTGTAGACGACCGTAAAACATGTCTCTACCAATCGTAACCGGCGCATTGACGTACGCGACGTCAGAAGTTGACCCGAACTGCTCTCGGAGCCAATTTACTCTCGCAATACTTCGCTCAGCGCGAAAGCCGTCATGCATATTTTTGGGCACCGGTGCGACCAAGATCTCCCTGCGGACCTCTTCAGCTATGTCCACCAGCTTCTGATCAATGTGATGGGGGTGGGTTGAGATCCCTATCCTAGTGAATATTGCCCTGCCTGCAGAAGTTTCACTTGGACGATTCCTCTGAGAGATGAGGACCGCCGCATTACTTCAGCATTGGAGTCATGTATACCGAGAGCTAGGAGCCGCTCGGTCGGTGAGCTCATGGGTAGACCGACTACCGCCTTAAAAGCGCTTTTAATGATGGCACTCACCTCACTCTCCTCGCTTCTGTCGAGCGAGTGGTACGGAAGGCCATACGTCACTGTGCTCATAACCAAGGCCTGAGCCGGAAGGTATTCATTTCTTTATTGCCTTTTTATGGTAGGTGATCCGACGGATCATTTTGGCAATATGTTTAACCGTAGTCTTCAGGGTAGTTATCGCGTGACTGTCCTTGCCATTGCTTTGGACCCAGAAACCAAGTATGCGGGCCTGAGTAACCTCGGCTATGGCATGGCTGTCAACCTCTAAGTTTATGTCGCCGTTGCTTTTGTAATATACTCTGCGTATTTTTATGAGCTCTGATTTATCCGACGCGCAGCTGAGTCTACTAGTTCTTGCGAACTCCGCCACGGCCGTCACGGCAGCCTGTAGTGTTTGCACTTTCAGCGCCAGGACAAATTCGTAGCCCAGAGAATGATGTCATCCGCATACAATGTATAGCCAAGATGCGGGATTGCGTCGAGCTTGGGAGCAAGTGTGCGCGTAGCGATCTTACAGAGCAAGGGGGAGATACTTGCCCGTTGAGGTGTTCCCTTATTGGGCATCGAGCTCGGCACCGACCTCGTTTCACCTGTCCAGATGGTTGCCGTCCGCCCTGAGAGAAAGCGTTTAATGTAGTGAAATATCCGCTTTCCGCAGCCGATTGCGTTGAGCTCTGAGAGAATGGCCTCGTGCGAAACATTTTGAAAGGCGCATTTGAGGTCGATGGACAAGATCGAAGGCTCGCCACCTCGGGGTACGCAACTCATAACCTATTTCTTTACAAGCAGGAAGGCATCCTGTGTTGTGAGCCCGCAGCGAAAACCGATGATCGTGCCGAGAAAAAAGTTATCTTTTTTTTTTCGTTTGAAGGTGTGTTTGTACCAGCCACTCGTGGAGCTTGCCCATACACGAAGTGAGTGAAATGGATCGCAGGGCTCCGAGAGAAGGCGTTTTACCTGGCTTTGGTATGGTTATTATTTTGGCTCTCTCCACTGCATGGGAACGTGAGCTCGGGACCAGTACTGGTCGTTAGAAAACTGCGCTATCTGCTCAAGGACTTCGGTAGTGAGGTTTCGGATCATAGCGTGAGGTATTGCATCGTACACTGAGGCAGAGTCTACGCTTAACACCCTGGACAGCGGCACGACAGAGGAGGCTGCTATCGCGCTGGCTATCATACACTCTTCACTAATACCAGCACCGGATGACCCAATCGCTGTGTTTACTGATTCACAAACTGCCTGTCGGAACATAGCGAAAGCAATGGTCGCACCCTACACACACCGTATCTTAACATCCATAAACCCCACTTTGTTACACAGGCTGCGTATCGTCTGGACACCTGGAAACGCCTCTCTCCATGACAATGAACGTGCTAATGCGGTAGCTCGAGAGCTCACAAACCGGGCGCCAACGGAAGAGCTGTCCAGCCCAGACAATGGACCAATAGAACCACTCAACTACACTGAAACGCTAGAACATTACCGACGAAGCCGTATGTACTTCCCACCATCACACAAATCACAAAACCGAGAGGACGCTCTTGCCTGGCGGCAGCGTCACACTAATTCATTCCCCTGCCTTTACATCCTTCAGCTCTTCCACCCCACACAATGTCCCTCATACTGCCCCTATTGTGGAGCGAAGCCCACGGTGTATCACTGCACCTGGGAATGTCTACAACCACCGCGCCACCGGCCTATTCCGTCACCCTCACAATCCTCCTGGGAGACTGCGCTGACCAGTTCAGAGCTGCAGGAGCAGCGTCGGCTGATCCAGCGGGCACGTGCTGTGGCGCGAGCCAATGGGGCCCTGAACTAAAGGCTCCATCCAAAGAGGACGATCCTTGAGGCCTGCATAAATAAAAGTTTTTTCTGTCTCTCTCCGGTTGGGCCCGCGAAAACTTCTACTTTCGTCATCTGGGCGCCCAATTTCGCGTTCTCGTTGCCCGTGTACTCTAATGTGATTGGCGGAAACGCATCAGTACCTATATACCGGTCTGTGAGCGCCTGGATCAACTAATTCTCGGTGCCGAGCTATTCATGCCCTCTTCTTCGGGGAGGGCGGTTCATGGCGGACTTGGATTTTTCTGGCTCGAGTATGGCCCTGAGTATCACCCACGTTTGGGCGGTCCCCGTAGTACCACGGAGAGAACCGAAAAACTGCACCCAGCCGTCGGTGGCGAGTATCGTTGCGTATTCATCGCTTCCCCCGACGGGGCAGCGATTCCCCTGTAGGGGCACCCGTTGAGGTGTTGCCTCTTCCACCTCTTGAGCAGGCGCCGCCTACTGTCCCACAGGTGCAGCGGGTGTTGATCTACCGCTTATGTACAATCTTAGTACAATCTTATGAATCTAATGTTTCCCTTGCTCGTTGAAGTGCTTTTAGAGAAAAAAAATCACCAACATGGCAAATCGCACAAAAAAACTGTATTTCAGGAATTTGTTGTTGGATACTAGTTACAGCGAAGATATCAAAAATCGGTGCATATTAACTTTTATATTTGCACTGCCTTTTGAAATAATTTCCGTGTTTTTATGGCGATACATTGTACTCGATAATTACTCTGAAACGTAAGTGTTTTACTAAATACGCAGAAGTTTTTTTTTTTTTGCAAAACTAACTTCGAAACCATTGTTCTGGGTCTAATGCCTACGCCTACAGTAAATTTAATCGAAATTGGGAATGGTGATCCGGACACAGTGTTCGATCTTATCTGGACAACCTGCGAACTCGAGCATATGGCGAACATGTACGCTGCCGCCTCAACTTCGCGCATGTGCGTCTTCGAGGTAAAGGAGCAGTGACATCAGCTTTAGGCATGCTGCGTTTTTTGCGTCCACGTATAGTTATCGAACCCCTAGTACCGATTCCCCACTAATAATGTCATGGGGATGAATGAATATATGTAATATTGATTATTATGAGCAGTAACGAACGCGGTTCAAAACGGGTGCAAAGGCCGCCAATTTTCAGCGCTGGGAGCGCTGCCCTGGGGTCACCTCCGCGGTCACGCCCCGAAAGGGCCCCATCTGTTCACGTGCCCACACAAAACCATGACATTTCGTCTGCTAGGCGCACACGTGTAGTCATGTCTTCGTCACCACCACCGTCGTCGCCGCCGTCATCAGTGTCTGCAAGTGGTGAAGAAAATACTGAGATATTGGAAATCGCTGCAATTCCCTACGTCGTGATTCATTCTCGCTTCGAATCTCTGCAAAGAAGTGATTCTGAAGTCGACGCCGGTCCGAGCACCGACGAGTAGTCACCTGGAAACGCACGCTTACGCCATGCTGGCTGGCAAGAACACTGCTGAAGAGGAAGAAATGTTTTACCCACTCCTATCCTGTTCACAAAAGCAAGCAGTCCGATGACTCACAACAACAAAAGGATAAATCTTTGAATAAATAGTTCTATTTATTCAAAGATTTATTAACGGTCAAATACGTATGCACTCGACAGAACATCATTCGCGTCTGCCGATTCTTCCATTACGCCGGGCTAGCCTTCTTTCACCACCCCTGTTCCTACACGCACACACGCTGTGGACGCTCTGCGCGTCTAGTCCCCAGCAAGGCGTCCGTGCTGGCGCGTTTCGCCTGTGCCAAAATAAAGCTCCGAAGAACAGCTCATTTTCAAGCTCTGTATGGCCTGCGCCTGTGGAGGAGTTCGTTAGGCCTACGTTCAATGCATCACGAAGACGCGTGAAGAGATTCAAATTGCATGCGCAATCCTAGCTGGAAGCTCTTATAAACCAAATATGCAGCTGTCCGCGGCAACGGCATACCTGCTTGCAGTACCTGAAGCGCCACTGGTGTAAGTCGCGCACAATTGTTTCACAACATGCTGGCGCGTAATGCAGTTTAGCTCGTCGCTCCCAATTATCTCACGCCGACGAGCAGACGACAAATCATTCGAAGCGGCGCGGCGTAGACGCAGGACTTGAGAAAAACAACACAGACAATAGAAGTTAGGGTGCTGCCAGGCGTCGCTGCTAGTCGGCACCACGATCACAACACTGAGATCGTTGATGTTATCGTTACTAGCGCATCGTCATTCTGTGCCTGGCGCGTGGCCTAGGTGCAGATGATCACGTAATAATACTCTCCATGTCGCTGGTTGCTGAACGCACCATTGAGCTTTTCCTACTCCCTTTTCCCTCAAAATAAAATAATTTCTTTGCGACGAACGCAATTCAAACTCCGCTCAAAAATATTTTGCACACGAAGCCATCGAGTGAAGGCTCCTTCTCGACTTGAAATTTTATGTCACTGCTCCTCTAAATCATCATAATATCCTACAATGCCAGCAAAGGGTGCCTTATTAAGGGCGCAATAGCGAGCACCAAAGGAACACCGCTATCGTCAATGGAGC
The DNA here is from genome assembly GCF_013339695.2 of Rhipicephalus sanguineus. NCBI lineage: Eukaryota > Metazoa > Arthropoda > Arachnida > Ixodida > Ixodidae > Rhipicephalus > Rhipicephalus sanguineus. Next base: position 60,408,787 of record NC_051185.1, read on the forward strand.
CAATTGAAACAAGGCACACATAAGTTATGTCATCCTGCAAAACCTCCGTGAAAAGTCTAGTTGAACTTCAGATTTTGGCAGCCTATGCAAACTAGCTTTGCTTATAACGTGCACAACAAAATCTACTGTAGAAATAAATTGAGGTTCAATTTTATCCTTTAGGCAAACGACTACAATGTAAGGAAAATGGTTGGAATGGTGCCGATTAAATGTCTATTACGAATTCGGGCCCCGACAAGCAGGAGGATCTACCTAAGAAGCACTAATAGCCATAGCAATGAATGCATGAGTGAAAATTCCAGGCAGAATGGCCATTTGTTAGTTGTTCAAGGAGGTTTTCTTAACCTCATTTGAGTTGTCGAAGTTATGCGCAGGCGTAGGGGAGGAGGAGGAGGATGAAACTTTGTTATAAGAGTCCGGCGGCCTTGGTGATGCGGTACCAAGCCTAGGCGGCAGCCAGGTCCCCTTGGGCCCTGGCGGCGTCCTCGGTCCATCAGACGCCCGGAGCTGTTACTGTGAATGTGTGCTGAGCGGCACGGTCTCCAAATGCTCATCATTAAATATTGCGCGACTCTGTCGGACCGCCTTGGAACAGGCCCACGTAATCTTAGGTAGGTCCGCTCTTTGCATAATTTGCACCTGTGCGTACTGACCCTGCAAATAATGGGTATAGGTCAACAGATTCGGGAACGTGTTTGTTTGGAGGAGGCTCCTAGCCATAGCTTGCTGCTTGTTAAGTGTGTGGTGCGCGGGAGGATTGCGGGCGCTTTCCAATCGATAATGGTTAGTAATTTCTTTCTGAAAAGCATGCAATCTTCTCTTGATGCTAGCGGGTGTGTCTCAGCGGCTCGGCGTTGAAGTCCTCTAGCCTCGGTGTCCGCCGCCTCATTGCGAGTGTTATAACCGGCAGTGCAAAGATCCGGCCTGCAAGAGACTCTCATCGACGCATCTGCCATACGCGGTCCGCGTTCCCCAAGAACGCAAGATATCTCCATGTGCGTTGCAGGGAACGCGCGTCGGCGTTGCTGCAATACGCAGTCAGCGTCCAGCGAAAACGCTTGACGAGAAGCGCGTGCACGGACCGATATAAAAGGAGCGCGTCGGGTATGCGCTCGGGACTCACTGGCCTTCGCTCGCCCTCTCGTCTCGCTCTGGGCCCTTGTGCTGTTAAGGCGCTTCTCTACGCCATGGGTTCTTAAACCTCCTGTAAATATGTAAATAAACAGGTTTTCTTGTACGTGTGAAGCGCCGCAAGAGTCCTTCGTCGCCGGAACCTGGGTGGCAGCCTCAACCCCTCCTCGGTCACATCAACTGGTTGGCAGCGGCGGGATCGGTTCGTGTTCTTTCCTGGTACCGATGCTGGTGAGTGCTCACTTTCCGTAGAGATTCTACCAGGTGTTTTGGATAGATGGTGATGTTTATCCAAAGGGGTAGATTAGTTGCTGCTTTGTGAAGGATTGGGTTTATTAGAGTTACCTTCACGGCAGTTTGAGCAACGGAAGTCTGCACGGGGTGACCATGGATTTGAACAAATTGAGGAAACCGGATTTAGTGCTTTTGTGCGAGGAGCTGGGGATTGAGGTGGCGACTATACATAGAAAGCCACATTTAATACAGGCAGTTAAGGATTCTGGCGCGGATGAGGAGGAGCTTGCCGAGTGCTGGGAGCTAATTCAGGAGAAGATAAAAAGGGCACAAGAAGACGAAGAGCGAGAGACCGTCAGGCGTAAAGAAGAAGCGGAAAGCCAAGAAAGGGAGCTTGAGCGCTTGCGGCTTCAGCTTAAGATTGCAGAGGCAAAGGGCGTTAGCGGTCTGGGAACAGAAAATGTAGAGATTCAGGCAGGCGCACGAGTGAGCATGAGGGACCTCTTGCAGCCTTACAAAATGAGCGAGGACATTGCGTTGTTCCTTATAAATTTTGAAAGAACTTGTGAGAGGATGGGGTTTGATCGTGCCACATGGCCTCAAAAGCTACTAATGGTATTGCCCTGCGAAGCAGCGGACACGCTTGCGCGTTTGCCAGCAGTAGACGCGGATGATTATAACAAAGTGAAGGCTGCGCTCCTAAAGAAATTCCGGCTTTCAGCAGAAGCGTTTCGCCGCCGGTTTAGGGACGCACAAAAGAAAACTGGCGAGACATTCCAGGAGTTCGCATTCAACATGAAGGCCGATTTGGTGGAGTGGTTAAAGGGAGAAGGTGCATATGACGATCGTGACAAGGTAGTGGACTTGATCTGCCTTGAGCAATTTTACGGGTGCTTGGATGAGGAAACGCGCCTATGGATTCAGGACAGACCGGGCGAGAGGAACATTGAACGCGCGGCTGAGCTAGCTGATGAGTACAGCGTCCGTCGCAAGTCAGAGAAAGCACGCGTTCGTCCGTTCAGCAAACTGCAGCGCAGTGATTGCACTGAACGTAAAGGTGTTTGTTATAAGGAAGAGCACCGAATGGAACCACCCAGTAAAGGCGACAGCGTTGTACAGAATGCGCCCGAGAATGGAGCCATGGCAAAGACGGGGAAAGACGTCAGTGTTGAGGCAAAAAAGCCACTGCTGTGTTTCCGTTGCCAAGAGCCAGGGCACATAGCGGCTGGCTGTCGGAACCCCAAGGTAGTGTTCTCCATCACAGGCGCTGACGACGAAAATATGCAACTCTTAAAGCCTTACCTACGAGACGTAGTTGTAAACGGAAAGGAATGCAAAGCCCTTCGTGACACCGCAGCCACTATCGATATTGTCCACCCCGATTACGTAGAAGCTAAAGATTTCACGGGTAAGTGCGCGTGGGTAAAGCAGGTGGTAGAAAAGAGCAGCGTTTGCCTGCCAATCGCAAGGGTAAAGATCAAAGGACCGTTTGGGGTGCTAGAGACAGAGGCGGCAGTATCTCCGAATCTGCCGAAGCAATACCTGTTCTCCAACAAGTCCGAGTTTCAGTTAAAAGAAAAGGGCCTTAGCTTTGGAGAACTCGTGGCACCGGTCATTGAGCTGAAGCGAAAGCAACGCAAACGCCGACGGCCTTATTCGAGGTTTTCTAGCTGAATAGCTAAAGGAAACGCGGCACATTCTTTTGAGTCCTCTGTCAGACACAAGTGCTGCTATTTAACTCCGTGCGAGTGCGCTCGCGTTTTTATTTCTTTGCTCGAGTTCAACTGGTCACCACCGTAGTGTAGTCTTCTGTTGTGCAATAAGTTAAGAGCCTTGCAGTAAGTTACACCTGGTGATTCTCGGGAGAGCTGAGTGTTCTCAGTGTAGGTGTCCGGTTTGAGAGCGCCCTCCCCGCAATAAGGCAGGCAGAAGATAGCTATGCCTAACCGCATGGCATGATGGACACGACGAACCAGCTACTGCAGACTGTGGCCCTTCGGCAGCGCTTCGTGCTAAAGTATTGAGGGACTATGGTGCTACCTTCGACCAGTGGACGACCAGGCAGCGGCGACGGGGCCTTTGCGGCTGTGGACGGTCCCATGCTGTGACCAAGCATATGTTGTGCTGGGATCGTTGCGACGTGAAGGTGCACGCACCGTAATACCTGCTATGTGGTGCGCGTCTCTGTGTTGTGGTGGACAATCAGTGTGACGCCTACGGAGACGGACTACGGCCACTTCAGGGAGCAGCGCCACTGCAGCCCTTACGTGACCTCTTCGGGCGGCGGACGAGCTGTTATAACCGGCAGTGCAAAGATCCGGCCTGCAAGAGACTCTCATCGACGCATCTGCCATACGCGGTCCGCGTTCCCCAAGAACGCAAGATATCTCCATGTGCGTTGCAGGGAACGCGCGTCGGCGTTGCTGCAATACGCAGTCAGCGTCCAGCGAAAACGCTTGACGAGAAGCGCGTGCACGGACCGATATAAAAGGAGCGCGTCGGGTATGCGCTCGGGACTCACTGGCCTTCGCTCGCCCTCTCGTCTCGCTCTGGGCCCTTGTGCTGTTAAGGCGCTTCTCTACGCCATGGGTTCTTAAACCTCCTGTAAATATGTAAATAAACAGGTTTTCTTGTACGTGTGAAGCGCCGCAAGAGTCCTTCGTCGCCGGAACCTGGGTGGCAGCCTCAACCCCTCCTCGGTCACATCACGAGGAAGAGAGCAGTGCGCAGGCGCCAGAATCATACGGATTTCCTTTGGTCTCAAAAGAAGTTTACAAAGATCCTTTGTTCTTCCGGTGAGATTTGCCCTCTGGCTAAATTTCTCACTGGGCCTTGGAGTCGATGATTACATTTTTTCCTTGCGTGGAAGCTGTTACCACTGCAATAGCCGAGTGTTTCGCAGCTTCCGCGCTGCCGGTTCGAATCGAGCCGCAAGCCCATAGGCCACCGTCGCTACCTACGACCGCAGTGGCCATACCACAAGAGTTCGCATACTCCGCTGCGTCTAAGTAGAGAGCGTCCGTTGATTGTAAGAACCTGTTTTTCATTGCTTGGGAGCGTTCTGTTCTCCTTTCTTTGTTATACTCGGGGTGTGTGTTCTCTCCGGTAGGCGTGGCACGAAAAGATGTTGTCTTGTTTCAGGTGGTATGCTTGTCTTAAAGCCGTGTTGTCTAGTGTAGTTATGTCGAGGTTACTCAGGACTTGCGGTCCCGTAGGGCATTGCGCCGGTCTTTTGTGCTGCACCATTGTTTGAGCCTCTGTGAGCTCACGTCTATTATATGGATTACTAAGGCTAAGAGCTCGTGATTAGGTGTTCTTATGGGCAGTATTAAAGATTTTTTATACTCTGCTGTAATGACGACATCAGTATTGACGTTTTTCGCATTTCGAAAGTTTAGATAAGGAGCTACGTATGTTATTCGGCTAACAACGACGGCTTGCACGAGACGAGTTATGTTGGCTTCCTTCGTGCCATAGTGGTGCTTCTCTATTCTCGATGTGAGCCTCATTGTTCGCTAGACACCGTTTTCAAGTATTCTCGGTGGAGTTCAGCAGCCTTGGGCCATTGTAGATACAGTATATTAAGTATCATGTGGAAGAAGGGAATCAATAATAAATGATTCAGGCAAATGTTGACTTTCCCGTGTCAATTTTTGCTGATCTTGCGTGTGTATGGATACGCGTTGTCACGCGTTTGTAGAAAAATGGCAAAGCTTGCACTAAGCCCTTCAAGGCTTGAAACAGAGAAACTGGACGATTGTGAAGTCTAATCTGGTTGCCGTTTCGGTTTTGTTTTGTTTTAAGTGCGTGGCACTCTAGAGGCCCGGCTTGTTGTCAATCGACTGTCTTATGTCACATGGTGAAGCGGTGGTCAATACAAGTCTAAAACAAAAATACCAATGCTGAAAACCAGTGCAAGTTAAACTAACAAGGTTTGAAATAATATATTAGTGATATCACCAAGAATTAACCGCAATAACCTACCCTATATCGCGCAAAAGGCATCTGAAGCATCTGGCTGATACCCACACCGTGTAGACACCGTGTCACCGCCTCGGCAAGTGCTCGACTGCCAGGGATATCTCACAGGATTTATAACTACGCCAAGACTACGCAAGAAGGACATTAGCGCAGGATGTTTTCACTGGTCGATCCTCAGTGGGTTCGCGCGTTCGACTGGTCGTTTCAGAGGTTGCTCCGTGCCGTATCAATATCATACGCTGCGCTGACAAGTCCCGGATTCGGCCAGAAATAGAACAAGCGGCATACGTCACTTCCGTCAGTTTGCAAGCAATTGTAGTCGCGTTGTGCGGTGAGCAAGGTTCCAATGAAAACGTGTAGAGCGGAAGCAAGAATAGTTTGCGGAACAGGTGTGCGTGACGTGTGCATAAAATATTTCCGGCGTGATCTCACGTGGAGCGTTCCCGCGTTTGGTGCTCAAATTCGGTTTGGTGCAATCCGAGTGGTCGACCTAGGATTTTGGCGGCCACTCTGAATCTCCCAGATTTAAATATTAAGGCAGCTTCGCACTAGTGGTACAAAGCCTGAAGGAACAACGGAGCTAGGCGACCTTCGTTGTTTGTCTTTGTTTTAAATGCGAATGCATTTCTTAGTCGGGGCATGTCAGGCGTCTGTTGGTGTCCGCGCGCCGGGAGGTGTTATCTCTCCGCTCTCACTCCCTCTCCCATAGCAATAGCTGCGGGCGCGCGCGCTTATCCTCGCCCCTAGCAACCGGAGCAGGTGCTGCGGGCGGAGTAGCGGAGAGTGAGTGGAGAGGAGGAGCGCGCTCTGGCGTGTTCGCATCGCGGGAGCTCGGCCGCGTGTGTGGAGAGAGTGTAGGAGTGGGTAGGTGCAGTGCTTCGCCGCTCCTTTTCTCGCCCTTCGCTCTCTCTCCTCCCTGCGCCCCACTCTCCCGTCCGCTCGCTCGCACGTATATATAAATGGAGTGAAGCGCGCGCCTTACTCTCGACCGTTCGCTGGCTGGGCGCCTCTCATGGCGATGGCAGAAGTCGGTGAAGGCGAATGTCTGACGGCAATGGTACCCCTAGCAAGAAGTGTAGACCACAAGGCTGAGATTATGGCCGTGAGGTACAATGACAACACAAACAGGTGCTGATGAATGTGTAAATAAATGGTTACTGTACAAATCCTCGTCTCGTCAATAATTTACGCCATTAAAATTACTACGCCGTGTACTCTCGGCGCAAGAAATGCATTCGCATTTCCTCACGATTCCCTTCGGGGAGGTGGGGGCATTTTTTCTTTTAGGGGCGAAGCCCCTAAAGCCGTGGCTCTGTCCCTCCTAGCTCGTACGTGACCGCCTATGCCGCGCGTATGTGCCAGTGGTGATGGCAACGAAGCAGCGCGAGCGCTCTCGGCCCAGCGCAGGGACGAAGAAGACGTTGCAGTTCTTTCTCTGATCGATAAAGCGTGTTTGTTTGTCGTGCTCCGTGTCCTCGTCGATCCCACGTCGTTACACTGGTGGAGGTGCGGGGTAAGCTTCATGCTTGGCACTCCATCGCGGAGCCGACAATCGAGCGCGGAATCGCCACCACGCGTCGAAACACCGGTCCACCGATTCAGTCGCCGTCTGCTAGTCGCCGTTATGACCGTCTACCTCGCACCCAACCTGTCTATCGGGGACTTCAAGTCGTTTATAGACGCTGCGTTACGTGACTACGACAACCAGTACAAGAACCGTCCGTTTGTGCTGGTTGGGGACTTCAACGTGGACCTCATCGCCAATGACTGCATCGTGTAGCACATGCTTTCCAAATACGCACTCAGATGTATCCATATGCAACCTACCACGATCCGAGGGACGTGCACAGACTTAGTGTTTGCAAACTTCCCACTGCAGCCAGTACAAGAACCTCTGTCGCTTCATTTCACGGACCATAAAGCCGTCATAATGAAGGGACCTCGCAATCGAGCCGCCGTGACAACGACGAAATGAAAAGAACAAACAAAGAAAGGAAACAACAAACAAACAAGAACAAAATAAAAGTTGATTTTGTATAATATACGCACAGTCTTACGTCTTTGTAATGATGTAATGGGCTAACTTTTACGGGAGAGTTACGGTCTACCGATAATCTCCCCCTCTGGAGCTTCGCCCACTTATCATCATTCATTCCGTGGATATGGCGTGATTTTTTTCCTATCTTTATTGCCTTTGTTTGTTTTTAGCTTTTTTTTCTCTCTCTGTCTATTTCTTCTGTCTTTTCTTGTTCCTTGTATTTTTTTCACTTTCTTCGATTTCTTTCTCTCTTTCTCTCTCTAATTCGCGCTTCCTCCATCTTTTTGTCTCTGCCTGTCTATTTTCTTCTTTGTCTTTCTTTCTTTTTTGTCTTGCTGTTGATTTTTTGTGCTTCCTTCCATCTCTTCCTCTCACTGTGAATTTCTTTTTCTGTCTTTGTGTCTGTTTCTCTTTCTACCGTTTCTTTCTATTTTTCTCTTTCTTTTTCTTTCTATCTGTTCTTGCTCTCTCTCTTTCTCTCTCTTTCTCTGAATTCGTTCTCTCGCCCAGCCGAGGCATCGCACACCACGCCGGACAATTCGGCGCAACAAGAGAGCACGCGCCGGGCGCCCACATTCGGGGAGCACAGCAGAAGATGAAACAGAGGACGAAGAGAGAGCGCGTCCGCCGAGTTATTGCGTTGCACGCTTTGAAAGGTAGAGGCTGCTCATGATGATGATAGTTCTTGAGAACGCGTAACATGACGAAAACCATAACAGCTACGCAGTAAAATGGCATTACATTACGGCTGTGGAATATTCGAAAGTTTCCAATGACGAGGCGAATAGCGTTCTATTCGATTCGGCATTCGAATGGAATAGGGAATAATAAGCATCGAATAATAAGCACCGATTAAAAAACCTCAAAGGAACGAAACGTTGCAAAAGAGAGTGGTAACGTGTCTTGTAATAATCGAAGTGCCAAGACGCATGCAGCTCCAGGTTTTTCGGGAATACCGATGCTTTTTTGATCGCAGAATCAAAGCGTTTTTTCCTTAAAACTCCGGTATTCGTGATTATGTTGACTGATATGAATATTGTTTAATATTTATATGTAAATTTTATTTTAAAGCCGTTGACAATGCGTCAGCTTGAATAGCCCAGTCACGGCTGGATTTCATGCTACAATTACACAATATTTCTTAAGCTTTCGTTGCTGCTGTGTACGAGCTTGCCTCAGTTTACATAACTGTGGCATTTTTTGTTGGTTAAATGTTGTCGTAGTGTTCTATTGTTAAAGCTAGTGAATATTTGTTTCAAATAAAATGTTGTGGGATCCTTGGGCAGTTCCGAAAATACTTACATTGCTCTTCTAGGGCAACTTTATTAATGGTTATTCAGGTACTATTCGAATAGCTTGCCCCGCCACGGTGGTCTAGCGGTTATGGCGGTTGACTGCTGACCCGAAGGTCACGGGATCGAATTCTGGCCGCGACGGCTGCATTTTCGATGGAGGCGAAAGTGTTTGAGGCTCGCGTACTTAGATTTAGGTGCAGTTTAAAGAACCCCAGGTGGTCGAAATTTCAGGAGCCTTCCGCTACGACGTCTCTCATAATCATATCGTGTTTTGAGACGTTAAACACGAGATATCGTTATGCTTATTTTATTCGAATAGATTTCGAATAGCATCTGATTCGTACTCCTATTCGATTCGGTGTCATCGCTATTCGATTCGTACTCGCTTCAATTCTACAATTCAATAATCGCAGCCCCCTAACAACACACGCATAGGCTTAGATTAGTTGGCTCAGTGATGTTTCGTACTAGTCCGAAGAATTTCCATTCCGAGTCATGAACATTCCCTATTTCGCCTCATTTTGCGTGCATGGTTCGCGAAAAATCCCCACCATATTTCCAGACACAATGGTAGGAAGAAACACATACACGCGCATCATATGAGCATAGATGAGATAGATAGGATAGATAGATAGATAGATAGGATAGATAGATAGAT
>NC_051185.1:60418223-60440804 GCF_013339695.2 Rhipicephalus sanguineus
ACAAGAGAGCACGCGGCCGGGCGCCCACATTCGGGGAGCACAGCAGAAGATGAAACAGAGGACGAAGAGAGAGCGCGTCCGCCGAGTTATTGCGTTGCACGCTTTGAAAGGTAGAGGCTGCTCATGATGATGATAGTTCTTGAGAACGCGTAACATGACGAAAACCATAACAGCTACGCAGTAAAATGGCATTACATTACGGCTGTGGAATATTCGAAAGTTTCCAATGACGAGGCGAATAGCGTTCTATTCGATTCGGCATTCGAATGGAATAGGGAATAATAAGCATCGAATAATAAGCACCGATTAAAAAACCTCAAAGGAACGAAACGTTGCAAAAGAGGTGGTAACGTGTCTTGTAATAATCGAAGTGCCAAGACGCATGCAGCTCCAGGTTTTTCGGGAATACCGATGCTTTTTTGATCGCAGAATCAAAGTGTTTTTCCTTAAACCTCCGGTATTCGTGATATGTTGACTGATATGAATATTGTTTAATATTTATATGTAATTTTATTTTAAAGCCGTTGACAATGCGTCAGCTTGAATAGCCCAGTCACGGCTGGATTTCATGCTACAATTACACAATATTTCTTAAGCTTTCGTTGCTGCTGTGTACGAGCTTGCCTCAGTTTACATAACTGTGGCATTTTTTGTTGGTTAAATGTTGTCGTAGTGTTCTATTGTTAAAGCTAGTGAATATTTGTTTCAAATAAAATGTTGTGGGATCCTTGGGCAGTTCCGAAAATACTTACATTGCTCTTCTAGGGCAACTTTATTAATGGTTATTCAGGTACTATTCGAATAGCTTGCCCCGCCACGGTGGTCTAGCGGTTATGGCGGTTGACTGCTGACCCGAAGGTCACGGGATCGAATTCTGGCCGCGACGGCTGCATTTTCGATGGAGGCGAAAGTGTTTGAGGCTCGCGTACTTAGATTTAGGTGCAGTTTAAAGAACCCCAGGTGGTCGAAATTTCAGGAGCCTTCCGCTACGACGTCTCTCATAATCATATCGTGTTTTGAGACGTTAAACACGAGATATCGTTATGCTTATTTTTATTCGAATAGATTTCGAATAGCATCTGATTCGTACTCCTATTCGATTCGGTGTCATCGCTATTCGATTCGTACTCGCTTCAATTCTACAATTCAATAATCGCAGCCCCCTAACAACACACGCATAGGCTTAGATTAGTTGGCTCAGTGATGTTTCGTACTAGTCCGAAGAATTTCCATTCCGAGTCATGAACATTCCCTATTTCGCCTCATTTTGCGTGCATGGTTCGCGAAAAATCCCACCATATTTCCAGACACAATGGTAGGAAGAAACACATACACGCGCATCATATAGATAGATAGATAGATAGATAGATAGATAGATAGATAGATAGATAGATAGATAGATAGATAGATAGATAGATAGATAGATAGATAGATAGATAGATAGATAGATAGATAGATAGATAGATAGATAGATAGATAGATAGATAGATAGATAGATAGATAGATAGATAGATAGATAGATAGATAGATAGATAGATAGATAGATAGATAGATAGATAGATAGATAGATAGATAGATAGATAGATAGATAGATAGATAGATAGATAGATAGATAGATAGATATCACAACACAAAAGCGTGTGCTTCATAACACGAGTGCGTAACGTAGGTTTCACCCTAACTCGAAGTGAACTAGAAATCGCTCAACATAATTATCAGACACGAATCTCAATGGGTATGCTCTTGACATGCAATGTGCCTGTGTGAAGCTTAAAGAAGAAGAACTTCGTGAAAGGCGCCACTTGCATTCTTTTAACCCTTTTTAGCACGTCCTGCCCTTGGCCTCTACTGTGCATGGCTCTGTACAGAGGGACGGGTAAAATTGCATCACACACATCTTTGCACAGCTTTTTACGTGACACTGAGAACAGATACTCATTAGAAAATCTAACAAACAAAAAGCGAATACTTAGAATCACCTCCTTGAGATACCCGCAGACTGCGCCATTCATGTGATCTGTACCAACTACATATCCAGGTAGAGCCCTGATCAGCCTCAATTGGCACACCGTGCGCAGGAAAGGGTCACTCACATTACGAAAAAAGAAGAACCTGTTTATGATTTGCCGAATGAAAAGATGTGGCAGTAGAGCGTGGTTTTTTCTTACCTTGGGGCTCAGACTGCCTTATCTGTAATAAGCCAGAAACTATTGACCATGTTTTCTTACATTGCTGGGAGGGCGTGTACTTTTGGGATGTACTACAGAGGACAATCAAGAAGGAATTCCCGTTAGATTAATACGGTATCAGGTTTCTCCCAATAGATAATGAGAATGGATTGCCGTTAGACTTAATAATGTTAACTGGCCTCCACTGTCTATGGCGTGCTCGTATGGCAGGATTTCACCGCGATCCAGATGCAAGGCCCGCAAGAATGTACTTTCGAGAGTGTATGTCGAAATTTGTTGAATTGCAGAAAACGCAGGAGATTGTACCTGAGTTGTTATCGAGAGTGGAACCTTTGACAGTGCTCAAGGAATTTTAAAATTGATGTCTGTCCAGTAGGACGGACAACATTTGATGTTATTTATTCTATGTGTTTGTGATGTGGTTTATGTCTGGAAGCAGGCAATAAAGCAAAAAAAAAATCAATGGGTATGCTCTTGTGTACTGCACGCGCCAGAACAGCTTGCAGAAGCCGAAAGTGCTCTGTAACCGCTATGATTTGGTCATCGCAAGAGAATATCACCTTTCCTAAGATTCCTGACAATATCGCAATTATTCCCTTTCTCCATTCGTCCAAAGTCACGGCTCGTAATTCTCTGATAAAGGAATAATTTCCTGCACGGAAGATAACTGATTTGGCAACTGCTTCTGTCTGCATACTCGAGCATGTGGCTTCAAGTAAACAACGATTTTGCGCTAAACAGGTCAGCAAACGGTGCATTTGTAAAAGCAGACCAGTGATACACGACTGTACTGGAGTGTCGATGCAGCCAATTGAAAAAAGGCACAGGTCCCTTAAGTCATCCTGCAAAGCCTCCGTGAAATGTCTTGTGCTACTTCAGGGTTCGCCTGCCTGTGCAAAATAGCTTTACTTACGACCTGCGCCATCATATGCACTACAAAAACAAGTTACATTTCCATTTTATCCTTTAAGCAAACAACTACAGGATGAGTAAAATTCTTGGAATGGTGCCGATTAAATGTCTGCCACGAAATCAAGTGAACTAGAAACACTATAGGCGGTGACAGCCTAAAAATAAATATAAGCTCCGAACTTGAGGCCACATTACTGATATTTTCCGTGCTTCCGCCTGCATTTTATACACTTGCTGGGCAAGAAGTCGGAATTGCCAATCCTTGCCTAAGGGTCTCATTGGAGGGGCCGTAACTATTAGTGCAACGAAATTATGCAATATGTTTTTAATGATTGTGAAAGCTGATGTGGAGGAGAACAAGTGGACAAAGTTTAAGAAATATAAAAAAGTTTTTTTTTAATTGTCGTCTGAAGTTTCCATTGTTCGGTGTTTTCTTGAAATTAGGCCGATCGTATCTCTTTACTGAAAAGTTACATAAATATAAGATTCAGCAGTTTGGTAGATTAGTGTGCGAAGAACGTAATGCGGAATTTTCGTCGCTCTGCTACGAGACTTTTTTGAGATAAACCACTTCGAATTAAAAAAAGTAACGTTTCCTTGGCCAATTTTGAGGTTTTTTATGAAGACATCTACACCACACGTAAAAATTAAAAATACCTGAGCAGAAGCAAAAACATGCATGTATTTAGCTACCTAACTTTAATATATTTTGTGCAATTGATAACGAAAGCTGGCCAAACCAGCAGAACGGATGAGTGCTCCACTCCACCTCTCCTTTATTATTGACTGCCTGTGCTGCAAACATTTTTTCGCGGCAAAACAAATTGCGGAACTCTTCTTTCCACTCATCAGGCAATAATAAAATTTGAAATAAAATTTGAAATAAATTTAAGAGGTCGAACAGCCATCGTTTGTCTGATCTTACGTGGAAACACCCTAACGGGTTATGTTGGTTGCCTTCTTTCTCCCGCGCTTCGTCCGTACATACTTCACTCATATAGGCGCACAGCACGACGCATATCACAATTGATCACCAAGATTCCCACGTTGCGAGCTCCAAGTAACAGACACACACACGGACATGTGGCAACACTAATGCCATGGCTCTTGCGGGCGGTGAACCGTACACATACGCGCACATTCCGACTTCACTTTAACCTCACTGCACACGAATGAACGCGATGACAATCGCTGATGTGGTGACCCTCAGGCGATATGCTTGATGTATCCGAACGGTGGAGGGAACACACGCCGTGTTGCAACTTGACGCTGCCGAAACGATAGAACGCGCTAAAGCGTTGTAAAACACTCCGAGCTGCTGCCGCTTCGGAGCACTTGAAACGCGGCACAGTCACAAGCTTCTACTACATCAAAAGACGACCGGCGAGGATGATGCTGAGTACGTGCGGATAACAGTAGGAAAGAGCTTCTTCTGGAAGAAACAAACACCGCAGGAAATAAGAATTGAAGGATTTCCGTCTCAATACAGCGGTACCTCGCCTCTCGTCGCGAACGGTGCCATGTTGCATTTTTGATTGGTTCGTCTTAACCATTACGTCAATACAAAGAGTTGGACGCGCATAATACAAAAGGACAACGGTACAATTTACTTTTTATTCTTAGCTTGTGACCGATTCTAGAACTAGAAACTATAAACTAGAACCTCCGAAGTGAACTATAAATCACTCCACGTAATTATCAGGCACGGATTTTGAGGGCTATGCTTTTGGGTACTGCACGCGCCAGAACCGCTTGCAGAAGCCGAAAGCGCACTGTAACCGCTATGTTTTGGTCATCACAACAGAATTTCACCGTTCCTAAAATTACTTACAATATCTCAAGGGTTCCTTTTATAGCGTCAGCTACACTTGCCTAGACGGAGCCGATTTCGCGTGGGTCATCATGAGCCGTGCTGCGCATGCGCGAGGATAATTGCGGAGCCGGCATCTCACGCGCTCTCCGCCACCGCCGCGCGCGGCTCGCCGATGCTGGTGGCGGAGAGCGGGAGGGATGACGTCGTAGCCATATCGCGTGCAGCTATTCGCCTTCGCTTTGCAGTCGCCGTCTGACAATGCGCTGGTGCCGCTTGATAGCGCCTCTGACTGGCGTTTGCAGGTGGGTAGCGCCATGGAGAAGGAGAGCGCAAATGCTGCTCAACGGCGCAGAAGTGCCGAGAAGCTTATGTCACCGGATCCCGAGTATAGTTGCCTGGCAATTAGCGGTTCAGCAACGAAGAACGAACAGAGGAAGGCTAAACGTGCTGCGGAGACACTGGAGGAAAGGGAGGAACGTCTAGCAAAGCGGCGTCGCCAGGATGCTGAGCGACGTGCCCGACCACCTCTGCAGCAGCAACAAGACGCCGTCGATGACATCAAGGCTCGCCGATCGACTGCCTATACTGTGAAACTTAGCGAAAGCGCCAGTGCGACTCGTACCTTCGAGGCGGACTTCGTAAACAATCCGTTTGGAACCGTGGCGCGGGTTTGTACAACGTGCAAGAACTTTCTCGTTAAGCAGAACATTTCGCTCTTTGGCGTTACCAATGGGTATCGTTACCCGTCCATGCCGCCAGGTCTACCGGTTCTGAACGATGTGGCCGAAGGTGTGTCATTGGAGCAGCAGTAAGCATGACAATCAAGCTAATCCTAGACAATCTGGAAAGCTCAAAATAATCAGCTGAACCTTTGCTAACGCTACGTATATCCTAGCATAGCCGAGCTAACCCACTGCATTTTTTTTTCGCTTTCGTCCGTCCAGAGTGACGGCTCTGGGCGATTCCCTGCGCGGAACATCACTCAGTTGGCTAGCGCTCCTGTCTGCGTACTCGAGCATGTGGCTTCGAGTTAACACAATGATTTTGCACTAAAGAGGTCAAGAAAGGGTGCCCTTTAATACACAGTACAGCGATCGGCAATCAGGTGGCACTGTCGATGGAGCCGATGGTAAACAGGCACAGCTCGCTTAAGTCAACCTGCAAAGCCTCAGTGAAAAGTCTAGCTATATCTACGGGTTCGGCTGCCTGTGCAAATTGGATTTTCTTTTGACTTGCGCAATCAAATGCACTACAAAAGCAAATTACATTTCCATTTTATCCTTTAAGCAAACGACTACAAGATGAGGATAATGCTTGGAATGGGGCCGATTAAATGTCTGCCACGAAGCCATCCCCAAACCAGGGGCAGGATCTACCAAAAGAAGTACCGATAGTCATAACAATCAATGAATGCACGAACGAACGAACGAACAACTTAAAGGGGCCCTGCGACACTTTTGCGACTGCCTTATTTAACACCGCAGATGCGTGTAGTTATGAATGCCGAGACGAACGCAAAAAGAATTATGCAAATTGGTACACGAGAAGTGAAGTTATTAGTCCTCAAAGTTCAAAACTCAAGCAGACGACGACGAGAAACGTTTTTTTCGGATTTCACTCTCCCGCTGACGTCAAAGACCAGTTCCAATCACCGCGCGCGTCTTATAAAGACATACCGGAAATGTCACCTCATGGTGGCCTTCACACAGTACATTGCTACCGCTCTTTTTGACGGTGTTGTTACCATGCTTACGACAAACCACGTGCGCCAGTTAGCAGACGCTCCCATGATTTGTCGTGTAGTGCTCAAAATGAGTCTGGAAAACCTAACAGACCTCGAGCGCGAGCTCTTGCGACAAAGTGATTGCTTGCATGTCGTGCACGCCATTGCAAATTGAAAGTGCGTGGCTGAGCCCCGCGCAACGCGAGGATGGATCCATGGGCCCAGACGAAACGCTAACGCCCGATGACGCGGAAGGCGTCGGCTGGTAAGCGTTTAGATTTTTTTTTTCGTTGACAGCATCGTGCGGAACTGAGCGTTGCGTGTTTTGCAGGTACCGGTGTGGCCGGTGTCGCTTGATGCCGCAAAAGACAAAACGCGGAAGAGTATCGTTTGATTACCATTCCACAGCGCATCTAGCGTCGTGTTCGTTGTTTTGAAAATATGTCAGTTAGAAACGGGAATCATTTGTTTCTGAGAAAGCATAAAAAGGGGTTTTGTTCCTCTTAGGCCTCCGTAATATGGCCAAGCTTCCACCATATGAATATTGCACGTCACGTGTCGCGTCAAGCCAATCAAAAACGAACGGTCTTTGTCGTCACTGTCACATGATATCACGTCACTTCCTGTAACAGAAATAGCCGATGTGTGTCACCATAGTGCGAAATCAAGGTAGTTTATCCCGTGAATTAAAATTATAACCGCTTCGATTTCGGCGTTGCCACTTGCGCAACAATATCGGTGCATTCCACAGTACCAGAAGAACCGATGAAAGACATGCTCAAATTGTGTCGCAGGGCCCCTTTAATGAAATAATAAACTACAAAAAAGCAAATTACATATACACTTTATCCTTTAGGCAAACGACTGCGAGATGAGGATAATGTTTGGAATGGTGCCGATCAAATGTCTTCCACGAAATCATCCCCAAACCAAGGGCAGGATTTACCAAAAAGAGGTACCGATAGCCATAACATTGAATTAATGAATGAATCAGCATTCGAACGAACGAATGAATGAATGAATGAATGAATGAATGAATGAATGAATGAATGAATGAATGAATGAATGAATGAATGAATGAAAAAAATTAATGAAAAGCTCATGCAGAATCGCCTTTGGGAGTCGTTCAAGGAGGTTTTATCAAGCTCATTGGTGTAGCCTACGCAATTTGCAGGCGTAGCATTTGATTGTAGCTGGCCAACGTCGAATACCTTAGAACGCTCAATTAATTTCAAGATGTCAAGGTCACGCCATAATGATGGACGGCCACCAGTGTCTATTTAATTTTTGTATCCTCTATTATAATTAAATTCGTGCTGTTGTACATGTCGAGGACCGGCAATAAAAAAAGCGAGAAAAAGCATATTTAGCCCAGCGGTTCGAAACGCAGTACTACCAAGAAAATGTGGTTTATTTTATAGATTTACTTATTTTTTTGTAGCAATGATTGTCCTGCGTGACATAGGAACGAATGGACGCACAGCCTTCTCGTTTAAGTGGCACAGAAATTGTTAAGCATCTAAACGCACCCTTTCGCCGTCTACGAAGTCAAGGAGGCAAGAGTATAAAGGTCATGGGAGGGACAGTTAACTTTGCATTAAAGCTCCGCAGGCGGTGTTCTAAAAAAAGTCACAGGGTTCCTTATGCATTCACTTAAGACGACTCGACGGCGAAAGCCATCCTGTTTTTCTTCTCAGTCGATGTATTCATCCTGATCCCCCACCCTTCGAAATCTTTCTCCGCCAAATGCGGTCTTGTACTGCCTCCAAGATCGCAGGCACCTCACTTGGTTTTGCATTGCCTCTGTGATCGGACTACTTTTGAACAAGCTACAATGTCGTGAGAATACGACATTATGTGAGACTAAGTCAAGGAACTGGCGTCATGACGACGTGCTAATCAGGTCCCACAATTTGGCAATCTGTGACGTCATCTTCACGTCATATGGTGACGTCATCACGTGTTGATCTTTTGCACCACTCACCCCGACACTGCAGGGACGCCGACGGTAAAATTTCGCGTTTGATGACGTGTCTAAAGTCTTCAGCATTAAAACTCCGCACCAGATATTCTTTGGGAGTGGTCTAAGTGAGGCGTAAGCACACCGTTTTATTCCAGGTTACGGCTCTCCCTTGAAGGTCGTTTTCGGGTGGCATAGGCATGGCGTCTGCCACTTTGTTCCTAGCGTTCGTCAGCGTCTGGAACGGTAATACACTCGCCACACCCCGCGAATACCGATATGCAACTTTGGGAGTAAATTTTCGCGGAGTATAAACTGTCCTTCTATGTACTATCCTCCATGTCGGCTGTACATCTCGTCTTAGACATATGCGTAATCAGTCTGTGCCGAGTCGACGAGAAAAACGGTCCATCCGCACGGCGCTCTGTCGTATATGACGATCATCGTTACAAAGAAATGAATGTACCACAGGAAATAAATTTTCTTGGCGTTTCAGGGCTTGAAACCCGCGCTTTGAACCTCGTTATATGCTCGCCATAAGTGCCTCTTCATAGCGGCATTCACACTTCTACCACACAGAGCAACACTCTTGGTTCGACGATTTCTAATCACTTGATGTCCCCATCATCGCCGGAATGCGTGCCTTCTTTAGCTCTGCATCATATGTTGTTCATAGCTTGCCTATTCATTAGGACAAAATATAGTTTGTATTTCACAAAGTAAATATGACTCATCAAGCTCTGCCATACTCCTGTTTATTGATCTTTGTTCCGTCTTCCACGCACATAAATAGAGCCCGGACTCTGGTTGTTTGGAAGGTGGAATTGTATAAACTGCGCATGAGTATAAATTGTTTCAGCCTTTTGTGAAATGTCAGCCGCCGCGGTGGTACAGTGCTCATGTGTTCGGCTGCTGACCCGAAGGTCGCGGGATCGAATCCCGGCTGCGGCGGTCGCACTTTAGATGTAGGCGAAAATTCAAGAGCCACATATACTTAAGTTTAGGTGTACGTTAAACAAACCCAGCTTGTCGAAATTCCAGGAGTCTTCAACTACCGCGTGCTTCATAATCATATCGTGATACGAACTAAATACCCCGTGAAATCAAAAAAGGTAATTTTGAATGCGTACGCCAAAAATGGCAATTGTTCGATAAGTCGACGAAAAAATTCTCATCGATAAGGCTTCCCCGAATAATGGTTATGTGGAGAATGATTATGCTTAATTGATTAAGAATAGGTAAGCCACGCACAATTGGCGTGAATACTGAGGAAACAATGGAGCTTGTCTCCTTCCCCTCCTTCTTTCCCTCCTCCTCACCCTTACTTTCCTTTCCCACCCTTTTGCTCTACTATACTATAACCGGCAAAGCCAGTCTTCCGTTCTATGGCTAGGAAAAGCTAGGCAGAGCCCGCAGCTGTGGCGAGGGGGTCGACGAGGGGCAGTCGGAGCAGCTGGCAACGCGTTGCTAGGCGACGCAGCGCGACGTCATTGCCCAGCGAGGTTTTTCTGCGCGCACCTATACTTGGCGAAAACTTTCTGTGGCAGCACAGCCAAAGCTACGTGGGCGGAGCATCTGTGCATGTCTTACTACGACAAGCAGACCGTTTGCGGGCTATTTCGGCTATGGTTTCGCAAGCGCATCCAACATGTGCGTTTTCGCACGAACATCCAAGGCTTTTGATGGTGTTTGTTAAATACTGCTGCGAAAGACAGCTTATATATAGTTTTAATCTAAAGCTATCAGAAGCCTTGATGTATTTATGGCTGCAGCATTGAAACAACAAATACCTGGACTCATTGTTGAGCTTTTCCGCAAATCACATTATTGACGCTAATCTGCCAGTGGTTCAAGTAATGTTTGGCCATTTCTATTTTTGATTTATTGTTTTTTTTGATAGGGACTAGTTATTCTCTGTTGCCAAGGAACGCAGGAAGCAGCTTTATTGAAGCATTTGGAAGAAAGATCCATCTTGGTAGCAAGCGCACAACTCTTACAAGACACGAAAGACGAGCGAGGACACGAAAGACACAAGCGCTTAACTTCAACTAAGCGTTTATTACAAAGCGTCAGAATATATAGGGGGGAGGGGGGCAGAAGGAAAGAAACAGGAACGAAGAACAACCCACCAAAACCCACGTGTCGTGTCATACAATAGTCATCCATTATTATCAACCACACCATCCAAAAAACAAAAGTTCTTTCCGCGTGAGCGAGATAGATGGTGCACTTACACACTCAACATCATCACATGTCATTTCAGCTGCTTCAACAATGAAACGGGTTAACAAATCTCTGTGACGATATAACATGCATGTGTTGTCAAAATACGGCACGCAACCACACTCTTTACAATGAATAGCCAAGTGACCATCTGTGGCTTTTTGCACTTCATTGCGATGTTCTTTTAGCCTCTCATTAATACATCTTTCAGTCTGACCGACGTGTGCGCGACCACAAGACAGGGGAACTCTATACACTACAGACTGAGCACACTCAACATAGTCATTACGATGCTTAATCTTGCAATCCTTCTTTTCTTTCAGCACGGGACAGGTTTCGCTACATATTTTCGACAGCTTCTCTGGAGGTGACATGAACACTTCTACCACCCACCTTATTTTCAATCTTTTTAAGATTGTGTGCCACGTCATGAATATAGGGGACAACAGTCGTCTTACGCTGCTGCAGGGAAGTGTCATCACGCGGCCGATTATGATACTTTATGTCTCTACAGAGTGATTCCGCTACAGCCATAACCAGACTTCTCGGGTAACCTGCCGCCTGCAGCCTTGAAACCTGTTGCTCGAAGCTCTTCTGTATGAGGTGAAAACACGATTTCTTAAGGGAATTCAAAAGGCACATAAGTGCAACAGACCTCTTGACTACCTTAGTATGTGCAGGTGAGAAAGGCAACAATGGCTTTCCGCTCCTGGGCTCATAGAGCCAACACACATGGTCATCCTGAAATTTTAATGAAAGATCAAGGAACCTGAGAGTGTTATCACATGGCATTTCATGTGTAAGATTTAGAGGCTCGCAAACCGTCTCAAATACTTCAAGGGTCACATCAGCAGAACTTTGAAAACTTACACATGAAATGCCATGTGATAACACTCTCAGGTTCCTTGATCTT
The DNA here is from genome assembly GCF_013339695.2 of Rhipicephalus sanguineus. Lineage (NCBI taxonomy): Eukaryota > Metazoa > Arthropoda > Arachnida > Ixodida > Ixodidae > Rhipicephalus > Rhipicephalus sanguineus. The sequence goes on from NC_051185.1 coordinate 60,429,957, forward strand.
TCATTAAAATTTCAGGATGACCATGTGTGTTGGCTTTATGAGCCCATATTAAAATACTTGCGCATTTAAACCTACCATCTCGCCATCTACAAAATGAAGGACTCAAGAGTATAGAGGGCAGGGTACAGATAGTTATCCTTGCCTTAAATCTCCTCATAGTGCTCTAACGCAAACTCTATGCCATATATCCTTTCGGAGATGTCCAAGTGATTCGTAAGTGTAGATTTATTGTAGGTTACGGCGTTCCCTTATATGCTAGCGTTCCTCAGCGTCTAAAACGGTCCTACAGTCGCCGCAAGGTGAAGTATCTCTGTATATACTATACTCTATGTTGGCTTTAAATCTTGGCCTACAGATGGCTTTCAAGTGCGTAGGCATCTATATTTCAACTCAACCAGAAAACGGTCTGCCTGCCCGACCCTTTGTCACGTACGACGATCATCGCTACCAGGGAATTAATGCATAAAAGCAACTAAGCTTTCTTGCTTTGCTTGTCTTGAACCCAAGCTTCGAACCTCGTTATATGATCTTCACAAGTGCCACTTCATAGCGGCATTCAGATTTCCACTACACTCCAGCAACACTCCTGTTTCGACGATTTTTTAATCATTTAAAGTCTCCATCGTCACCTGAATTCCGGTCTAATAATAATAATAATATCTGGGGTTTAACGTCCCAAAACCACGATTTGATTATGAGAGACGCCGTAGTGGAGGGCTCCGGAAATTTCGACCACCTGGGGTTCTTTAACGTGCACATAAATCTAAGTACACGGGCCTCAAACATTTTCGCCTCCATCGAAAATGCAGCCGCCGCGGCCGGGATTCGATCGACCCTGAATTCCGGTCTTGTTTTGCTTTGCGTCGCGTGTTGTTCATCGCTTAACTATTCCTTTTTTTGAAATATCAGCCGCCGTGGTGGTAAAGTGGTCGCAGTGCTCTGCTGCTGACTGGAAGGCCGCGGGCTCGAATCCAGCCCGCGACGGTCATATTTTCGTTGAAAGAGCACTGAAGAGCACGATGAAAGAGCCTGGTGAACGTGCCCCTAAATTTAGATGCAAGTCAAAAAACCCAACTGGACGAAATTCCCGGAGTCTTCCACAACAACGTGCTTCATCATATCGGATACTCGTACGTTAAAACTCACAAAAAATAAAAGGTAACTTTAGGTACGCCCGCCGAAAAATGGCGATTAATCGATTAATAGACCAAAATTTCTCATCGATAGGCCTTCAAGAGATTAATGGCTAAAGTGGCGAGCGATTATGGTTAATCTATTAAAAATTGGGCCAACTGCGCACTGCGCAAAGACTGAGGTAAAAGCGAAGCTGGTTCCCTCCATCTTTCCCACCTCCTCACCCTCACATTATTTCTCCGCACCCTCACCTCTTTTTCCTACTGTCTTGCTATACTATACTATACTCTGCAAAGCCAGGCGTCGTTCCCATGTCTCAGAAGAGCTAGACAGAGCGCGCAGCTGTGGCAAGGGGCTGGGCGAGGAGGCAAAGCTAGGTAGAGCATCGGCACTCCGGTTGCACGATGTGGCGCGGGTAGGCGATGAGGCATAGCAACATAGAGCGAGGCGCTCTGATGAAAGGGTGGACAAAGAGGCAAAGCTAGGCAGAGTGCACGGTAAACAAGTCGGCCAAGCTAGGCCGAGGGCGCAGCTGTGGCGAGGGGGTAGGCGAGGAGGCAGAGCTATGTAGAGCGCGCAGCTGTCGCGACGGGGTTAGAGTGCTTAAAGGGGCCCTGCGACACAATTTGAGCATGTCTTTTTCATCGGTTCTTCTGGCACTGTGGAATGCACCGATATTGTTGCGCAAGTGGCAACGCCGAAATCGAAGCGGTTATAATTTTATTTCACGAGATAAACTACCTTTTATTTCGCACTATGGCGACACACATCGGCTATTTCTGTTACAGGAAGTGACGTAATGTCATGTGACAGTGACGACAAAGACCGTTCGTTTTTGATTGGCTTGACGCGACACGTGACGTGCAATATTCATATGGTGGTAGCTAGGCCATACTACGGAGGTCTAAGAGGAGCAAAACCCCTTTTTATGCTTTCTCAGAAACAAATGATTCCTGTTTCTAACTGATATATTTTCAAAACAACGAACACGACGCTAGGTGCGTTGTGGAATGGTAATCAAACGATACTCTTCCGCGACACCGGCCACACCGGCACCTGCGAAACACGCAACGCTCAGTTCGGCACGATGCTGTCAACGAAAAAAAAAAAAATTCTAAACGCTTACCGGCCGACGCCTTCCGCGTCATCTCTTCCAGACTCATTTTGTGCACTACACGACAAATCATGGGAGCGTCTGCTAGCTGATGGACGTGGTTTGTCGTAAGAATGGTAACGACGCCGTCCAAAAGAGGGGTAGCATTGTACTGTGTGAAGGCCACCATGAGGTGACATTTCCGGTATGTCTTTATAAGACGCGCGCGGTGATTGGAACCGGTCTTTGACGTCAGCGGGAGAGTGAAATCCGAAAAAAACGTTTCTCGTCGTCGTCTGCTTGAGTTTTGAACTTTGAGGACTAATAACTTCACTTTTCGTGCACCAATTTGCATAATTCTTTTTGCGTTCGTCTAGGCATTCATAACTACACGCATTTGCGGTGCTAAATAAGGCAGTCGCAAAAGTGTCGCAGGGCCCCTTTAAAGCCCCTTGATCTTGAAAGTAGCGACACTCGACTACGCGCGCGCGCGTTTTTCCTCGGATTTCTCTCCTCCCCTGGCCGTTGCGGTGCGCACGGCACGCTGAACCCTCCACAGGCTCGCTGCAGCCGCACTGGAATCAATGCGAGCGCTTGTTTGGTCGGCCCCTTGAAGCATTAAATGAGAATCTGTCTCTTGAGAAATAGTCGTGACGAAAGTTGGCTTACGATAGAACAAAGTGACTAATATATTTTTTTGAGACGCTTCGATAAATACAACCGAAAGCGCTTCGAAAAAATGAGTATACCAACTGGCGGCTGAGCGGTTGAGCTCTCCATCGCCGCTTCGGATGTCCGTAACGCGGAGGTGTACTAAGCGCACATAATGTAAGCTTCGTAAGACATAGACGAGAATTTATTTCATAATTGTGGTCTTGATGAGCTGACTATTTATTCAAAGGTTTATCAAAGGTGAAATACGGAGGCACTGCTGCCGATACTTCCATTACGCCGGGCTCGCATTCTTTCACCCTCCCCTCGCCCCCGCCTTCGCACACGCTGTCGACGCTCTGCACGTCTCGTCGCCAGCCAGGCGTCAGTGCTGGCGCGTTTCGCCTATGTCACCATCCTACTCCGAAGAACAGCACATTTTCTGGGTGTGTAAGGCCTGCGCCTTTGGAGGCGTTCGTTAGACCTATGTTCAATGCACGACGCGTGGAGAGACGCAAATTGCATGCGCAGTCCTACCTCGAAGCTGTTATAAACCAACTTTGGAGCTCACCGCGACAAAGGCATTCCTACTTGCGGTACCTAAAGCGCCATTGGCGTAAGTCGCGCACAATTGTTTCACGACATGCTGGCGCGTGATGCAGTTTAGATCATCGTTACCAATTATCACACGCTGACGAGTACACGACAAGTCATTCGAAGCGGCGCGGCGAAGACGCAGGACTTGAGACAATCAACCCAGACAATAGAAGACAAGGCGCTGCCAGGCGTCGCTGCTAGTCGGCACCACGATGACAACACTGAGATCGTTGACGTTATTGTTACTAGCGCATCGTCACTCTGTGCCTGGGTGTGGCCTGGGTGCCAGCTGAACACGTCCTAATACTGTCGATGTCACAGGGTGCTGAACGCACCATTGTGCTTTCGTACGCTATGTGCCCTCGAAGTAAAATAGCTTCTGCGAAACGGACGCAAATAATACTTCTTTCAGAATTACACCATCTCCCGATAAAGGGGACTATGAGGCGATGCGAAGCCGGAGCACTTGCACGATCACGTTTCGTTGGCGTTCGTTGCACATGCTACCGACCTCGGTCAGATTGTTATCGAACCAACGTCGGTCGCACACGTTGCAGCTGTGCCCGAAGCTCCGCTTGAGGGATTCGCGCTGGAACCGGGTGTCGGCACCGTCGAAGCCGTAGTGACTGAGCGACTGAGCCAACTGAGCGTGTGTTCGACCTAACGCGAGTCTTTTATCTAACCGAGTAGAGGGCGAGTGGAGAGGAGGTATAGAGAGGGTTTGCGCGCATTCCGCTGCCTTGCTGGCGCCGCCGACTTAGACATCCGTTGGAAAGTTTCGTGTCTGGCGTTGGTAAGGCGCGCGTTAGCCGTCGTCGCTCGCCCGTTTCAGGGTGCGCGCTCCCTGTGTGCTTGTGCGACGCGATGTTTTACGACTCGGGCTGTTCGTGCATAGCCTTTGTTGCTCGAATACTCTCAGAACAAGTCCCGGAATATGTGTGCCGGCCCCCAAACGAACAACAGGTGAGCGTGCCCTTTGAGTCGCGGTTTTCATTGTGTCACTTTGAATTCACGTCCATACCGAGTAGCTGTTCTCTGCAGTGGGGCTACAGTTATTACAGCGAAAGCTGTTATGAGATCATTTCACCGGCCGTTTTTGGTGCCGTAGTTGTCCGCCGCCGCCGCCGCCGCCGGTGTCCGTAACCAGTTTCGCTCGAAATAAGAAAACGGAATAAGAAAAAAATTCCAGGATGGAACGAGGTTCGAACCTGGGCCCTCTGCGTGGGAGCTCAGTATTCAACCTCTGAGCCATGCCGGTGCTTGAAACTGCTTTGCAAAAAGGTCCTATACAGGCTTCATGTCGGGAAGGAACCATATTAGCATATGCAATATAGCGTGGTAGAAGAGTAAAATAAACACCAAGCGTCGCACAACGCGAATTCTGTAACCAGGCGTCAAACAATGCGAATTGCGCAACGAGTAGGTTGTTGAATGCTTCGAACCCATTACAAAGGGCTCTGCCATAATTCTTCATCGTCATCAGGCACAGCATCAACAAAGTGCGCATAATGCCTTACATGCGTTTAGCAGGTACCAACGCTCTTTGTAGAATGACGAAAAATGCCGCAGTGCCTGCTGCCCTACTTCTCAAAAATTTAAATGATTTATAGCGTAGTGGGTTCCTCGCAAGTGCACTTGTATTGGTTGCCAAGGAAGCCCATAAGCGCATCATCCATTTCCTCGGGGTCTCAGTAAAATTACAATGATTTATAGCGTGTGGGTTCTTCGCATGTGCACTTGTATTGGTTACCAAAGAAGCCCATAAGCGCATGATCTATTTTTACGGGGTCTCAGTAAAGTTCTTCGCCCCCCCCCCCCCCGTCTCTCTCCCACGTCAACGTATGTTATACAACATGACGGGAGAGGGAAACAGCGACCGGGCGTCACCCAATGCAAATACATAACTGGTGGGCCGTTTAAAGCTTCCAACCCATTACAAAGGCTGAGCCATAATTCTTCATCGTCGTCAGTCGTCGCGTCAACAAAGTGCACATAATGCCTTACAGAGGTGTAGCTGGTGCCTCGTTTCCCCGCAGAATGACGAATAATGGCTTAGTAGGTGCTTCCCAACTTCACAAAATTTGTGATTTATGGCGTAGTGGGTATCTTGCTAGTGTACTTGTATTAGTAGCCCTAAGAGAGGTTACAACGGGCTCTAGAAATGCCGCTCTTCCAGCTTTCGCTGTGACTGTGCTGCGGTTTCAGCGCAGGCCTGGCGTTTTTTTTTTTTTCCAGAAATGACTGATTCGAAAAGGGCACGATGCTGCGTTTAAATCGTTATACTGTAGAGAAGCATTGGAACCTTGTAATGGGCCGTCATTACATTACGTTGTAATGGGACTCTCACGAGCACGAGCACGAGGGGCGTGCTCTCCGAGAAGAGGCGAAGAGGGCGACCCACTAGAAGGCGCTGGAGAGGACGGCCCATTACAAGGTTCCAATGCTTCTCTACAATACGAACAAGCAGCGGACATGAAGCCCATGCGACGTAACTATAGTTACAGGTTTAAAACACTCACAGAACCGCGTGCTTGAATATGTGGTTTGCATTTGTCTCCGGTTAATTACTCGCCATCGCCTATAACCACGTTTCTAAGGCTGTAGGTAAATGCATGAAAACTTCTGCTGCTCTGAGACGAACAAACGAATTCACTTTTGCACGAGTCCACGGCGCTCTTTATCTGATTATCTGATTGGAACTTGTCCCTCTTCTTCAGGCGGAAGCGTTCTTAAAGTACTCCGGAACGCCACACAGCTGATCGGTGCGCCCAGAGAAAAGCTGAAGAATTGCAGAATCGGCGCATTTCAAGAAGAGATGCCATGAATCTTCCGATATCATCCGTTCATTTTCTCCGCGTTTATCGTCACTAGTTTTATGAAAATCAACGTTTTTCGAAATGTAGTCAGTAAAGTGCGGCCAATATTAGTTATGTTATATGTGGAGTTCATTTTCATATCTTTAAGATGATCTTTACATTATTATTCTATTTTTAGGTATTCAACTGCTTTCGTTGTTTTTGCATTGCAGTGAATGTTCAATTTTGTTAGTTATGATAATTTTGTGCAATATCGTGCGCATATATCAAAGCTCTTCTGCACTTTTGTCAGTATAAAAATTGTGTTTTTTATTATGTGCAGTAATGTTATGTTCTGTTTTTTTATTCCACTGTTCTTTAAGTTCTTAACTTTGCCGAGACCTTTTGTGTTGTTTAGTGGTCATGAACACGCGTTTGTTAATCTCCTGTTCATCACTTCTGTTAATCTCCTGAACCTCTATCGCAGCACATTTGTTGAAAATGTTGATTTTCGGAAACGAGGACAATAAAACGAGACCAAAGATATTTTGTGTTGTGAGTGCAATTCATTCTTTTGCGTTCTGGCACATGCTGCACGACTGCAGTGTGTTCAGAATGTTTGATTGCAAATTGCGTACATTCAAACGCGCAACGAACGCGCGGCGCAGCGCGCGCACGCGGATGCAAAAAAGAAAAAAAAAGAGCGCCGGCGCAGCACGCGCGAGCGGGCGGGCGAGCGGTTTCATGAAAAAAGAGTAGGGGAGGAAGCTGCGCAGCACGCGCACGCTAACAAAAAAAAAAAGAATAAAAAAACGGCGCTTGCGAGAGAGCTAGAAGTGGAGGTGCGAGGCGCGGCTGGTGTTGCCATGACGATGCATACCGTGTGCGCCGCCATTCTGCAGTTTGAGTTTCTGAATCCCAGCCGCCAGGATAGTTACTGAAGGGACGTTTGGCGCTGCCAGCGCTGACGTCATGAATTAAGGCGTCCTATGGGAGGTATACGGGGTAACCTCCCCCTGGTCACGCTGCACACCGTTTGAGCTCCGCCATAAGATACTTCGCATCTAAAATATTTTGCATACTAAGCTGTCAAGTGAAGGCCGCACTCAAGCTTGAAATTTTATGTCACTGCTCCTTTAAGTCATGATATTGTCCTACACATGTCAGCAAAGGGCGCCTTTATAAGGTCCGTATGAAAATGGGTTCGTGCACGTCACACTGCCAATGGAGCCAGTTGAAGCAATGCACGCACAACTTAAGTCATCCTGCAAAGCCTCCGTGAAATGTCTAGTTGAATCTCAGAATTTGCCTGCCTATGCAAACTAGCTTTAATTATAACCTGGACAATCAAATCTACTATACAAATAAATTGAGTTTCCATTTTATCCTTTAAGCAAACGACACAAGTTAATGAAAATGGTTGGAATGGTGCCGATTAAATATCTATTAGGAATTCGGCCCCGAACTAGCAGCAGGATCTATCTAAGAAGCACTGATAGCCATAGCAGTGAATGAATGAATGAAGAATCCAGGCGGAATCGCCTTTGGGAGTCGTTCAAGATGTTTTCTCAACTTGATGAGAGTTGGCTAGGTTATGCGCGGCGTAGAGGAGGAGGAGGATGAAACTTGTTATAAGATTGCGGCGACCGCGGTGGTGCCCTCGGGCCCTGGCGGGCTACTCGGCCTGTCGGACGCCCGGAGCTGTTCCTCTGTATCTGTGCAGAGCGGCACGGTCTCCAACTGCTCATCATTAAATATGGCGCCACCCTGCCGCCTTTGGACCAAGGAGGTTTAAAAAAAATTCTGGAGTGGAAGCTCTCGAAACGCCTCGCCAGCGAAAGTGAAGCCAGCTTTTGCCCACCAAAGAGCTCGGAAACATGCTTTCTAATGGTGCCTACTTAGAGATCAAATGGCCTTGATCTGTCGGTGTAAATGCTACTTTAATTATAGAATAAAAGATCGTTGTTGACGACAAAAGTAGCCCGTCGAGAGGAGCATTGACGATTGATGTGCAGTAAAATTTGCCATGACTTTGAAGCTTACTTACGAAAACTAGTAACACAAAGACACACTTGCAGCAGTATCTGACCCCTAAAAGTTGCCATATTAAACTTCTCTGGCGTGCGTGGAAAACGCTCGCTTTCCTTCGCCAAACGCCGTTGGTTTATCGTGCCCCTAGTAAGATGGCGGGTGCAGCCGCCATCTTTTGGTGGGCACGGCTTCACTATTGCGCAATAATCGCCACTCCATCAATTTTTTTCAACCTCCTTGCTTTGGACAGGCCCCCATATAGTGAGGTTGGTCTATCCTTTCTTTACAGGATTTGCACCTGTCCTCGTACTGACCCAGGTAATAGTGGCTAAAGGCCACCGGGTTCGGGTACGTGTTTGTTTGGAGGAGGCGCCGTGCCACCGCTTGTTATGTGTGTGGTGCGCGAGAGGATATTGGGCCCTTTCCAATAGATAAGGGTTAGTAATTTCTTTCTAGGCAACCATGCGATCTCCTCTCGATCGCTTCTCATCGGCTCTGCGTGTATGTCCTCGAGCCGCGGTGTGAGCCGCCTTGTTGCCAGGAAGAGAGGTGTGCGCAGGCGCCCAAATAAATTGGATTCACAAATAATCTTTAACGCTCACCAAGATGCTTTGTTCTTCCGGCGAAATTCACCCTCTGGCAAAATTTCTCACTGCGGCCTTCCGGTCGCTGCTTATATTTTGTGCTTGCGTGGAAGCTATTGTCAATGCGATAGCTAACCCTTCAGCAGCTTCCACGCTGCCGGTTCGAATCGAGCCAATAGCTCTTAGGCCACCGTCGCTACCAGTGCTGGGCAGTATCGAAGATACATGTATCTTCGATACTATCTTAGATACTCTTTGGGTATCTTGTATCTGTATCGCGATACATCTTGCAAAACGAGTATCTGTATCTGTATTCCCGATACATTCAATAATGTATCGTGTATCTTAAGATACAAGATACTGCTATAGAAACACCACCGCGCGAAACAATAAACGTCGACCGGAATTCCGGTTCTCAAGCTTATATTGCTGCCACTAAGGCACCTGAATGAAACTGACGACAGTAACATCCTTCTATATTTCCGCCAGAGCGCTCCAGCGAGCACAGGCAATGATGTTTGAGCGTCCCTATTGGTGGAGCAGAGTCACTTGATGGCGCTTGAGCCATCGCGACAAAAACAAGCGCGAACGTCTCCGCGCAGCCTACCTTTTTTTCTATATGTTTTCTTTCGTTTTAGTTGTGTTGATGTCATGACACTTGTTCATAGACCCTGCACTCTGCTGAGTACCCCAATGCGTGCAGCGTCTTTTGCACAAATTCTGATGCCGCTGTACTGTCGCTATCGAAGTTTGTCTTGCGTGATGCTTCGTTGCAATGTCTCAAGAATGCAAGAATGGGGCTGCTTTACGTGTCGCGCCTTTCACACATCAGCGATTTGAAAGATCTTGTGGATGCAAGCTTGAATACATAGTACGATGAGATTTACTACATGCAAAGGAGATTCCAACAAGCGTCCCACTATCGGTGCTGGCGTTAGATGCAATAGAACAAGCATTTACGTAACAGGAAAAATTTGACGTAATGTATCTTTGTTCTTCCTGCTAAAGTATTCGAGAAGTTCTTTTAATGATAATTTGATTGTTAGCACAAGTGCTTTCTTTGCTGTCTTCCGTTTTGCATCCCATACATTACCTAGTCCTCTGCATAGTTTTTCGCCCGTCTGTTTATTGTAAGATGTCTTTTGTAACCTGCTGCTAAAATACGTTCTCTGCTTTATTCTTACTGCCTGCGAACGTGGTTTTATTTCATATTTCGCGGGCTTTCTCTAAAAGCCCGAAAATATTCACCATGCAGCATGTACGCTGCCAAAAGAAATTGGGTCGGTCGTTTTTAAATTCGCTCTACGATGTGTCGAAGCGCAGTTGGCCCTAAAGTGAATATAAAAAAAATATCGCAATATCGCATAATTGACCTTATCTAATTAACCAGTTAAGCTTAGTACAAAACATACCATAACGAGTGCCACATGACGGCAAACCAAATACATTTGGTTTCATTCAGCGGCGGTTAACCACTTGTTTTTTGAACATTGGGTTCTTACTTATTCAATTATTTATTACGGAACCACCTTGCTATTTCACTTAGATATATTCGTTTTCCTTTTTTAGGTCACCTTAAAGTATTCTTATTGTTACAAATCCGCAGGTAAGCAGAGCTAGAAGTGGCAATAGTGTCAATAGCAGTGATAACCTGCGGCGTTTTGTACCGCTAGAATACGTCTGAGACGCTTCCTGGCGGCTCAGGTTCTCTCGGAGAACAAATGGTAAAAGACTGCACGTTAGTGAATCTGCGTACGACGTCAATGCTAACGAACGCTTTACGCCAGCAGACAAACAAAATATTAAAAATCACTGCAGTTTTATGTCCTCAATAATTGTGAGCGCCGACTATGTAGTTCATCGTCTTTACACGACACATCACAAACAATACCCTACCAACGTTGTTGCTGCTGTACACCTGTCGGTGTAGGCGGTATTACGAAAACATTAGGCTTGCGGACAA